>NC_049991.1:15847464-16012112 GCF_000003815.2 Branchiostoma floridae | reverse complement strand
TTGAACTAGATTCGATTGAACATTCATTTCCATGTACGAATAGGATTGGTTCAGCATTTCCATAATGGAGTCCTTCCACCTCTGCTTTGTACACCCACCTGTCCACGTAGTCCCCCAGGAACAGGTAGTTGGCGTCTGGCGGGAAGCCGCACTTGTCGAAGTGCCTGAGCAGGTCCTCGTACTGCCCGTGGATGTCCCCGATGATGTTAATGGGTGCGTTCAGTTCCAAGAAGATCGGCTGTTCCAGGAAGAGAGCGCGCGACATCTGACACAGCTGTCGGATCTGGTTCTCAGGCAGTTGGACCTGAGACGAATACACGCAGCAGGGGTTTTTAGAATTCCCCATTAGAATTGAAACAGGGTAAAACAGGGTAGGTTGCTAGAATATTGAAATATTTTCAAAATCAGTAAAGTCTCACCTGCTTGCGTTCTGATGCCTATCAGACATCATCGTCATAGCTGACTGAAGTACTGCTTCTCGCCACTATTTGTAGCCGATATAGGTGGCGCTTTTGCGGCGAGAACACGATCCCAAACGTGGCTAAGTTTGTATCGCCCCTTGTTCTCGACGCAACAGCGCCACCTACATGGGCTACATATAGCGGCGAGAAGTAGCAACCCAGTCGGAAGCTCTGAGGAAGATGTCTAATTGACGTCGAAAAATAAGCAGGTGAAACTTTGCTGGTTGTGAAAGAAGAATACGGCAATATACCCTATGTTCTACCAACCTGATGAAAGTATTTTCGGATGGTAGGTTACAGTAGGTAAAGTTCGTGATGGAAATTCAAAGGGATTGCTAGACTTTGGAACGTTTCGCAACAACATGATTTCACGATGCAGTTATCGGTCAACTATATACTAATGTTTAGCCAATTATTTTCATACAGCTACATTGACATCTCTTGATATGATCACGCTTGATATGAAACTACTACCATTCAAGATTCAAAATATAACTTACATGTTTAGTCCATGTTAACTTTGAAGAAGTGACCGGAAAGAGTTGGGCTCCTTCCTATTCTAGATCTATTTGCGCCACTATCTCGCTATGCATTCATCATAAGCCTATTAGGTATTTTTTCCAATGCTTCCTTCCTCAAGAACGTTTGAATGGAATAGCACTAATGTCGATGTACGTATTCCATGTCGAGATTATCTCACACACTCCATCCAAGACTACGCAGCCCTCCCCAGAGCATTTAGGGACGAAAACATGACGGGTATTAATTGGATAGGCGGGTTAGTTGGCTGTTTCTGTGTGAACCCTTCTCGGGGCCACCGACGCACACGCACATGAGAGCATTACCGGCCCATTACTCAGGTTCTGCAGACGAACAGGGTTGACCTGTGGGTCAGCCAGCTGCTTGTTCAACCGTTACAGTAGGCAGAAGCCTGTTCTCTGTGGCACGGCGAAGCTTGGCCTGCGTGGTTCGCTATACCATTTCAAAAATGCTGTCTCTGTTTCCATCACTATAGATCTTTTTATGACACAAGATTAATTGTATGTCAATAGTTCAAACGTAAAAGCCTGGTGGATTATCTAGCACATCTGCTCCATGTCTTAGCTCAAGCTCTACCGGCCTTTCAATGAAACTAAACATTTATTTGAAGCAAAATTTGAAATTGTAGCTTTTCCGTCTGTTTGTGCCTTTAGCGCCATCCCATTTGTCATTGGATATCACCGCGTTTCCTCCCAAGTGATCTCAAAGTGCTTAAGTCATCATGACAGCCTCTCCGCTGAGACGGAGTCCGGAACAGCTGGCGGGAGATCCTCGGAAGGAATAACCGGTTGCAAGTAGCAATCCTCTGGCTGCTGCCCGGAAATTCTGGGCCCACCGGATACAAACAGAATTAAAACTATGCGTCGATGAAGGTTAGACATCAAAGTAATAAGATATGCAAAATAGAAATTACTCAATCAACTGGATACGATTTTGGGAACGGTCAATCGTTTCAAGTAGAATCCACTAACTTTTTAATTAACACTATGGTGCCCTAAATTACCATGTTTTTTAAAGACCCCAATAACTACCCACATGCCAAAATGCGTCCACATCCATCAAAAGGATCGGCAGGTATGGATCATGTACAACTAAAAACAGTACGGTGGTGAGCCTCAGCCATCGATGCATCCCGGAGGTAATCATGGCTTTAATTCTACCGCTAGCTACGTACGCGTGTTTGTTCACAAACCCTCGCCTAATATGTCGACGACATGGCGCCTGGAATAAAGTAGGCCTCACGAAACGTAATCTGCTTTTATGATAAATAGGGGTGTGAATTCGATAAAACGTTTGAGAATTAACACTGCTCCAACCCACATGGATCCAGTGAAATTGAAACTACATACCGTAACCCCATACCCGGCACGCAATCTCTCTAATGTTTCCTAAGATGTAAAACGTAAAAATGTTGGTATCAAGTTACGGTCAGTAGTTAGCTTAATTTCCCAAGGGTTTCTGAGAACTGAATGAGCATTTGATTATCCCAAGTGATATTCGTTAACTGCTTTTATAATTATCTGTTGAGTACTTCTGATTTGTAAAAGAAATGGAATTCTGTAGACGGAAATTCCCCCTTAGCTTAGTGTATCTATGAATGAAAGAATTATTGCCTCCATGTGTCCCTATGTCATTAAATACACAATTTCTCCTAAATGTTAAAGTGGGTATCCATTTGTCATGCAATGTCAATGTCAATGTAGTTGGAAAAAAATTCGAATTGTTTCCTGGTACGGGTTTATGTTGCTTTTTGTGTATACACTTGCTATTGATGTTGAAAAAAACGAATAATGATTGCATGTATATTTAAAAAAATTCTCCTAAACGTTCAGTTGGTTTCTTCGAAAAGCCAACGTCCTCGAGTAAAAATAGATCTCCACCACCTTGCAACCCTGCTTCAACCTTTTCAGACCCGTTTCCGTTCATCATAGTCAGAGGCTGCCATGCGTGCATGAAACCGCGCCAGGAGGTTTCTTACAAAGGCTAAAGGAAATGTCGACAAAGTCCAACGACCTACGAAATAAATCTGAGAAAGATATATTGGACTGAAACAAAAACCGACTGACATCTTCGCACGTGTGGTGAATTTACCAACAACAGAACCTAATTTCATATTTCAATTCCGCCAGCAGTGCTTCAAAGCAAATTGCATTAGTACGCGTTTCAGCGGACGCCAGTGCTTCAAAATCATCTTATGTATTCCCAAGCGCTACCTTTTATGCAGACATGTTGCCCTCCTTTAGACAGAAGTGTCTTAATAAAACTACCACGTACTCCAATACCTGCTTTGCATTTCGGATTTTCCTATGTGTCGCCCACGCCACCAGTAAGCGGAATTTAATCAGGCCGACCATGCAGCTTGAAACTTGAAATCAGATAAAAGAAACTGCTGATTATTTTTCTTATCAAGCTGTTAGACAGTTGTGGTGGTATCGATTTTGATTTAAAGTAGACTGTAATTTCCTTTCCCGACACGAGGGGCGGTCCTGATGTAGTAATAATACAGAAATCTTTATCGACACGACAAAAGTACAGCGACTTTCGTAAGGTCTATAATACGTAGTTACAGTACAACTAAACAGACATATGTGAATATCTATAGATATGAATAAGTCAACATATTGGGTCTAACATGTCATTTACACTACTGGTTCTACAGTATAAACATTCTTTGATATATTTGCCTATTTGTACACAGTAAGGGTTATCACCCAGACTGTAGTCTAATTCATCTATCGAACAGAGAGTAGCATTTTTAGAACAAACGGGAAGAAATGTGAACAGCTTTGTCCGTTTATCATTATATCGTGAACTGAATCCACGTTCGTCTTCGATCTCATACGTACGCCGCGCCTGACACAGTCTGTGCCGCTTATGCCGCAAGGTTATAAGGGCTGGGCTCTACTCTCTACCCTGGAGTCCAGCCTTGTTGTGCTTTTAGTCGCTCCCCGAAGGTACGCTTCCGCTAATCTCCAAGCAGATCCTACGGTAGCATAAGATAGTTTCAAAGCTGGCAGAGGAGTGAAGCCGGTCTAGGAGTGTGTTTCGCTACCAGATGGAGATTACGCTTCCCCCTCAGGGGAGCGACTAAAAGAACAACAAGGCTGGACTCCAGGCTACTACTTTCTCCACTGCCGGGTTTCTCCTGGAATATATAATATCATGTTACTCGTTAAGAGATTGGAATAACACGAACATCACGGGCTTTGGCTAGCTATAACGTGTTTTACTCACTGATGGCGTGATCACATTCATAACCACGCCGTACGTGAAAAATTCAAGCAGGGTAAGACAGAACAAACCGCCGACAAGAATCTAGGACATAATTTTCCGTAAGATGAATTTTGCTGGACACACGCAGTATTATCCCGAGAATCCCTCAGTTTGCGATCGTATGGCGATCTGATGACGTATGTCACCGAGCCCAAATCTACGTGAACGTTTACAAATATTTAACGCCTCTTCTAGTCTTCCCTACTTAATGTGCCTTATTATGGTTGTACTCGTAACTACGAACTAGAAAAATGGATCGCGAAATGGAATTTTTTTAACTACACCCCCATTAGTACCAAGGACAACAACCAGCATGTGTAATAGTCCTGCGTTCAGCACCAAGGACAGCTATCATACTGTAGTGGGCGGGTCCCCTACTGGCAAAATGTATCTGTTACTTCAGCCCACAAGTTTCGCTGGCAAGATTTAGATGCCTATCGTTTCAAGGAATTGTAGTCTAATGTTGCGAACGTTCCTTTTGAATGTGCAGAACCGTCTTATGTTGTCTTGGCGACTTAATCCTTTCAGGCAACTGTTTGCCATTTGCACCCACCAGAGATCTCCAATACCACACAAATGCCGATCTGTCTTGTATTACGGTATCGCCATTTCGCCAAAACACAGGTAATCTATTTGTGCTCTGCCTGGGGAAGATATTGTTTACAGTCCCTCCGGCGCCTTCCATCGGGGACTTGAGCTTATCGCCACAATTCACCTCTTCGAGAGAGGAACGACTATTTTTAAAGGCATTCATCTCTTATCCGGTATGAAGGCCTTTTGTGTGTTTTTTTCGAGCACCGGGAACAAGTGAGGCAGATTGAATCGTCAGTAATTAACAAAGCGCACATATGTGTGTGGCGAGCGCAAAAATAGAACAAAACCGCAGGGTGTTTCATCGGCAACTGGCTTAGAATCGTCTTCCGGAGATACTAGTATAAGGGTGATTACACAAGATGAAGCTCATTGGAAACACACGTGTATGCACCGTTCATGAGAGTGGTTAAGAGGCCAACCAACAGCATTCTGTTGGCACAGGTGGCCTCATCAACCAATATCTTATTCTTCGTGCTCCTTACATAACGTTATTATTTCTAACAATCTCCTCTCGTTTTTTTTTCAATGGATCCGCAAGGAGCATAGCATTTTAGCCTGGGTACCATCCGGATAGTAATTCGCTCCTATGTTCGCTTTTAGCAGAGAACCGACTGTATATAGTGTATATTAAAAGTCGGAGAGAGAAGCGACTGTATATAGTGTATAATAAACGTCGGAGCGAACTGCTATCCGGATCGTACCCGGGGCCGGGGTAATAACATTTGCCATCGTCAAGTAGAGTAAATTATTAAGGCTTTTGTGTTCAATCAAACAAGTAGCATGATTTGAAGTGATTGATAACCAAAGGTGCTGGGAATTACGTTGTTATTTCATTGGGTGTTGTGTATTGTCTTACGGCCACGAAAATAAGCCTACTTTCTCATCACGAATCCAGCACACGTTGAAGACTGAAAATATGAAAATATGTTTCAGAAAAGTCGGACGCGTCGACGGAAAAGCGGGGACAAGAATTTGAAACTTTCCGCTCGATAGATAAATTCAACTAAATTCTGTGAGGAGGTAACCCTTACTGTGTACAAATAGATAAATATATCAAATAATGTTTATGCCTCAGAATCAACAGTGTAAATGACACGATAGACTCAACATGTTATAGATATTCATATATTTAGGCAATGCATTTGCATACACTTGTCTGTTTATATGTAACTGTATTAATGTGATTGTAATAGAACTTACGAAAGTCCCTGTACTTTTGTTGTTTCAATAAAGAATTCTTTTGATATATGGGATATGCATGATAATTAGTATACATACTGTAAATGTAACTGGCATACATGTTCTCATTTTGTCCTCAACTCAACTCAACTACACGGCCAATATGCTACGCCTCAAAGACCTGCTATAGTTCGAATTATACATACACTGTGTCATGAACCCCGGCATTTGGAGAAAGTGATTTATTGAAAGCTTCAAATCTCGTGAAAGCACGGTCTATAAATACACCAGGCGCTCTTTTAAATATCCGAAACATTAAAATAAATCTTTAATACCTACTCGAAGGTTAGAGGGAAGAAACAACAATATAAATCACACTTCCTAAAAGCCTTCACCAGATAAATGCATCCGAAAGTCGCTTTTGGTGCCACGTCTATGAAATACTACAACCAGAAGTGACATTGCAGAGTGCAATCAATCTGAACCACAAGATACCACCGTGCATTTAGTTCTCTATCATTCGTACGCTGACCTCTGGCCATTTTTAGACTCATCGAACTTTTAAAAGGCAAATTTATATCCATGGTAACCACCTTTGACATAAGGCATCTAAATGTATCCGTTTGTAACACGAAATAAGCCTGCTTCGACCACAAACGCTTCACGAGTATGAGAGAAACATGAAAGGACGTAAGGGCGGTGCTGTCCTTGGTGCTGAACGCCGGCCTACTTATTGCATGTGCATTTCCGTACATAGAAATATACTAGTAGTTTCTTATTCTAGATACGTATCGAACGTTCTATGGTAGAATGTTATAGTATCAACTGCATAGGGCATTTTTTCAGATCGACAAACCCATTTATTATAAGCGCCTGTGAAGTCAGAGTGGCCATAAAGGCACCGATGTAAGCCCGGTCATTTTCTTTACGTTTAAAAGGGGTGGCATTTTGATTGGACAGAATGGGCTGATACGGAAACATTTTGGCGAGTCTCAACTTAAGTATACCCCTCTCATGATTCGAGTCACGGACTGTGTATATCTTCTTGTTTGATAACTTCTAGATCCAAGTATAAAGAATCTTAGCTATGTATCAATACAAGATACTAGTACTTTATCTTAGGGCGGTCTTATATTAATGGAGAATAACACGCGCCAGAAGACCGAACGGCTGGCCGCGAGTAAGCCCCCTTGTACGTCACTTCGATCGGTTCGTGTCGACACGGAAGCCTGTTTTTCCATGTAGCAAAATCCTGCTCCTATCTACTTCTATCAATCTTCCCTTCAAACCTGACTGCCAGGAGGGAAAGGAGGGTCTCGTGGGACCGTGTTATATCCTTAAAACGGACGGCTATACGTAATACCCGGATAATCACTCTGTCCGCATGCATGACGTTCTCCAGATTTCTCTGTTTACAAACTTGTAAATAGAGCGAGCAGTATTTACCTTTGTTTACTCCCGTTTTGTACACCACAGACGTATGACATATATGTGGACGAGTATGAACAGCCTACTCTGCGAGTATTCAGAGTGCTAGTCCGCGGCGAGTGAATGGAAATTTGATTGGACTCTCACTCCTCGCAAGTATGTTGAAGTCTTCCACACGAATTAAAGTGGATGACATCCCAGTCTACAAAATCCTCGCTAAGTACCTTTTCTTGCTGAAGGGCAGGGAAGAGGACATGTCAGATACCCAAGGTCACAGTGGAGCCTTTCTCTTAATTATCAACAGGCAATCAGAGGGTCCGTGACACGAGCCACGCCCTGCACTAAGCCAATTTTGTGGGTTTGGTAATTTCCTCGCACATAAAAACTGGGGCATTTAAACAACACAATATAAGAATAATGACTTTTACGCGCAGTGTTTTTTATTTCATTACTTCCATATCCAACCTTAATTCTCCAGTTGAATACTTCAGGCAATTGGCGCTGTTACGCACGGTGCGTAATTTTCATGACAAGAGGAGCGGTTAATAGCAGTCATGCTGTGTCACTTCGCCTCGCAGACTCCCTAGATTGCACGTAAACGTTTCATTTGGTTTTCATTGTGTGAAGCCGCCTCTAACCAGACAAGTGTCGGTGAATTTAAACTTTTACTTTAGGGGGCAAACCGCGTCGTCAGTCAGTCCTGGCGCGTGGCTTGTTGTGAACCCGTGTGTGTGAGTTGTTTTCCTCCAAATGTAATTTGTCTGCATCAGCAGGTGATGACGAAAATATATGGCGGAGACGGAGTCAGTGGATTTTGTTCAAATTTCTCTCCTGGAACAGTCGCCGTCAGTACGATACTTTCATCATCACTTTCCGTGTGTCTTATTCGCGAGAGGTTATTTCTAAGAGACATGTTGTCAGTCAGACAAGCGAGAGGCAACATATACAGAAACGTGAGATGAAACGTTCGGGACAGGAATGACGGAAAGGTGTGACCCACCTGTTTCCCGGGGTGATTCCGCACCGCCAGAAGCTCCCCCAATAACCAGTCAACGTCCAGATCATTCTTGGTGCTGCACATGGGGCCAACGCCGCCGCCAGAACCCGCCAAGCCGCCCAAAACGCTCGCCCGAACACCGCACCGGCAACGGAAAGCACACGGGAGCGGGGAGACGTTGGATCGGCGGGCTGACAGTATGAGCAGGGCGGATGTTCAGACAGGCGGTAGAAAACGTGCCGAGAGCAGGTGTTCCTTTGCTGTAGTACCGGCGACCTGTGTCTGGTGGCGCTTGAAGGATACACGTACTAGTATTTCTTGCTTGGTAAAAAAACAATCATGCGTCCGGGTAATAATGGCCTAACATAGGTGTAACATTCATCAATATAGCTAGTTATCTTTTTGTGTGTAGTATTTAGTTGTTAGCTAATGATTGTTAAAATATCCGAAAATAATTTCATCAGGTCGGTAGAACATAGCATATTGGAGATTTCTTTTGCACAACCAGAACGTCTCTTAAGGTGGGGTCACACATGCGTATATATTTTAGTCCGTATGAGGCGCGCATGGAAGAATTTAGGCCCACCAGGCCCCACAGGTCGTTGGAAAAATAATAGAAATTGGACAAACGTAAACAAGTAACATGTCAGACGAGTTAGCTGGGTCGCTAACCATACTTCTCGGTCAGCTAACTCATCTGGCATGTTATGTATCTATATTTGTTCAATTTGTACTATTTTTCCGGCGACCTGTGGAGCCTGGTAGAGACTAAGAGCTTCATACGCACCTAAAACGGACTTGAATATATACGCATGTGTGACCCCACCTTTACCTGCTGACCTTTCGATGCCTGTCAGACATCTTCCTCAGAGTAAACTGGAGTTCTGCTTCTCGCCGCTATACTAGTATGTAGCATGTAGGTGGCGCTTTTGCGGCGAGAACAGAATCAGGCTTGTCAGAATACTTTCACGTTTGGATCCGTACAATTGTTGTGATTATAATCTAAATCGGAGGTAAAGAGATCTCCAAGCAGATGTTGGGAGGCAAGATAGTTACGTTTTCATAGCTTCTGTCACTGTAACAAACGAAAAAATGCTTCCTGGTACAGTCAAACCTGTCTATAGTGGCCACTCAAGGGACCGGACAAATTTGGCCACTATAGACAGGTGGCCCCTGTATAGAGGTGGCAACTTGTAGATAAAATACCCAAGGGACCGACAAAAAGTGGCCACTATGGACAGGTGGCCCCTCTGTAGAGGTGGCCCCTAATACAGGTTGGACTGTACTTAAGTTACCTTGGACTAAATAAAATCAAATGAAATGAAATAAAATGTAATAGACTTAACATCCCTTTTAATGTACTTCTTTTAAAGTTGCAGCTCATTCAAATTATAACCTTCAGTAAACTAAATAACTTCAAGATAGAATAAGATAAATATAGAATAAAATAAAATGGACTAAACATCCCCTTTAAGGTACTAGGTTGTTTTAAAGACATTACATTTGTATTGTTATTGATGTTTCTCTATAGTAATATAACACAGCTTGTTTAAATTGAATTCCAATCAAAATAAGATTTTTCATAGTGTACTAGGTTAGATAAAGTAACTAGACCTACTAAAACATAACTAGACTAAAGATACAAGGTAGTTTTCGCAACACTACATTGTCCGTTCATTGCCATTATGTATTCTCCAGAATAATGTAACACGACTCAAGTAATATTTGATTTAGACTACACTTGGCTAAATAAGATGGAATAGAATAAAATAAAATAGAATTAAATTTCTAACTTCACAACATTGTGCGTTCGTTACCATTGACAGTTCTCTAGTGTAACATAACACGACTCATTCAAATTGATTCTCTAGTGTGACATAACACGACTCATTCAAATTGATTCTCTAGTGTGACATAACACGACTCATTCAAATTGATTCTCTAGTGTGACATAACACGGCTCATTCAAATTGAATTTAGATAACGCAAGACTGGATAGAATAAACTGAAATTAAAGTAGAATAGACTAAACATCCATTCAAAGATACTAAACACCCCCTTTTACGACACTGCATTGCTACGTTCGTTGCCATTGCTGATTCTCTAAAAGTAATGTAACACGGCTCAATTAAATTCAAATTATACTAAACTAGAAAAAATCAAGATGAAATAAAATTAGATAGACTAGCCATCACTTCTAAGGTACCTAGATCGTTTTAACGACAGTAAATTTGTACTCTCGCGATTCCATGTACAGCTTGATATGGCTATTGACCTAATCAATTGACATAATATGATCAATATGATAAGTAGAGAATCATCCAAAATCGATAGGATGATGAATTTACTTCAGGATGACACTGGAATTGACTTTCCAACGAAGATGCATGATAAAGGATAGATTCTGAAACACACAGTCTGTTGTCTGCACCAAGTTGGCTACGATGTTGTGATTTTCTGTATGTAGGGCCTGCAACCAAATGGAAGTTCGAGCATTCTATATTGTCCCTCTAATCTAAACGCAGTGTCGCACGCGACATCACGACATTCCTTTGAAAATGTGAGCAGATCTTGTTTTAAAGATCAAATGTACAATGTATTACCGTTTAAAACGTTAGCACCGCTTCGACGCTGTTTACGAACAGAATTAGATTATAGTATTGTCCCCATATTGTTTGTGACATTTCTCCACGTGACCTAGAAAGTACGATATCCTCTCCTGCAGTCCGGTGTACAAGTCTACCTGTCCAAAATAGTTTTCGATGGACTGGACGTCCAAAGCTTCCTTAGCCAAGGCTTTCTTCAGAGAATTCACAAATTCGTCGACTCTGGACGTGTTTGTCTCATAGTTGTAAAAGCGATCCAAGACGTGTTTCCTAAATTTACAGTTTCCAGCCAGGTCGTCTTCTTCTCGCCAACATGCCGCAGGGCAGGCGATTGGACCGTGGGGGTTGGGGGAGGGGGGCTTGTTGTATAGTGCCGGATGGCAGCGCAGGATAGAGTCACAAACCGCGGTCGGAATGGACGGGGAGAACGCGGGTCTGTTGTCGTAGATGACGTGACGCAGTTCCGACGTCGCCAGGGCGGTGCGCTGCGGGTTGTGCGTTAGGAAATCGAACACGATGGTGTTAGTGAGATCCCACGTCATCTGACGCGTCACGCCCGCGTCTTCAAGGTCATTGAAGGAGATGCGGTGCGCTAGAAAGTCCTTTATCTTAGGGTTCAAGTCTATATCAACTCGTAGGGACTTGACTCTCCCAACAACCACAATGTCCAAGAACGGAGCTCCGTCCACCGTTTTCATCTGGTTTGCGACCCACTGGATTGTCTTATCCACATCTTTGTCCCCGTTTTTAACTTCCGACAGGAACTTCTCCAACGTGAACTTATTTGACGTGTAGTCGTGTAGAAGGTCGCCATCCGGTTCGATTATACCTTTGAGGAGGATAGAGTTGTCGAGAAACAGGCGACGGGAAGCGACAACCGGGGTACGGCCGAGCTCCATCAGGCGATCAATGTGGTATGCCACGAGCTCGGCAAAGCCACCGTTCATGATTTCGCCTCCGATGTGCTGCCGCGCTGACGTTCCCACGGCTTTCAGGTAACCGATGTGGTCATCCTCGAATTTGGCGATCATGTAGTCCCTTCCCTGGACCATGTACGCGTACTGGATTGTCCCTGTCTTATAAACCTTTGTCAGGATAGGATTGTATTTGTCTGCGTTGTATTCGTCACAAGTCCTGTGGTAGTGAGCTAACAGGGTGGACACGCGACCATCGATTTCTTCGTATATCTCTGGGTTTTCCTTCAATATCAGCGGCCCCATTTCCTCGTCTTTCACAACTTCTTCTCTGAGCTGACTTCCTAAACTTGGCACTTTTGATGATATGGCGTTGGCATGTTTGAACTTATTGATTATATCTGTTGGCACGTCGCAGACGTGTGTCCCAGAGAATAACGTGTCCGTCAGTACGAGTAGCCGTTTCCGGTAGTGAAAAGTAAAGTTCAGGGCCGTGACTCTCTCCGGCACGAAACACCGATCGTTGTCGATGAGAAGGTAATCGAAAGTCTCTTTACTGGCAAAGTGGGAGTGTCCGGATTTCATGCAGTTGGACAGGTACAGAAATACCACGTAAGGGTAGAAGTTCTTCGGGTGGACTAAATCTGCTAACTGCACAGATAACTTCATGTACATCCCGATATCAGGCACCCATGCGGTGACGAACGAGGACACCTGATTGCCGTCATTGTCGCTCAAGCCACAACTCATGGTTTTGTCAATGAAGGCGGAGGCATTGGAATCTAGGATGTGCGAAAAGTCGAGCATGAGTCCAAAAGACGGCGGAGTCAGATGAAACTGTAGGACCCGGTCGAAGTAGTAGGTTTTCAGCTCTCTCAAATGACTTTCTGCCTGGTTGTGGGATATGTTGCTGAAGACCGACTTGATACGGATCTTACTTTTCAAACATTGGCTGTCCGTGTACTGGAAGAAGTCTGCGGAGAAGGAAAGTCCGCACTCCGCCCCCGGCGCGCTACCCTCCGTGCTGATAGACGCGTCCTTCAGATCATTTATGTCCTTCAGGCGCCAGTGGTCGTAGCTCCCGAACGTCAGTTCCTGTGTCGTCTCCTCACAGCAGTTCGAACAGAGGTCTATCCTCTCCAGGCGAGCGTCCACCAGCGGTTCCGGGCTGTAGTCTGCCCACAGACATTCGGCTCGCGGCACCTCCACGTTGATCTGACATTCTGTGTGGTCCAGATAGATGTCGGGTTGTCGGCAGGGCTTCTCTGGCATTCGTTGGGGCAGGGAAAACTTGGATTTCGGCGTACGTTTCGTCGACTCGGTGTTCACGAAAAAGCACCGCAGTCGCACGTTGTCAGACCCCCGGTCGGTGTTGGTGCGCTCCACCCCGTCGCTGTAAACCTTGAGGTTTTTCTCCGAGTTTCCTATGGCTAGAACATTGTGGATGTCTAAGGTACCCATGTTATCTACGCCGTCTTCTCCGTACCAGACGCCGACTTTGTTGTTAACTATCACGGAGTTGTCCAGTGTTACATTCATCTTACCGTACCCAACACGCAGTCCGATCGCGCAGTTCCGAATGATCATATTCTTCAAAGTGACCTGGCTCTTCTCGCCTGACGTCAGAACGCAAGCCCGGTGAAAGTTCTCGATGATTGTTGACTGCACGACGAAGTTAGAGCCCTTATGGTTATACCCAGACCGCCTCCAACCGCGAAGACGCTGTTAGAAATCACCGAAACGTCGGACGGATTAGCGATTGTTCGAGGAGAGAAGAAGGAGAACGCGTCTTTTGTGAAATCTGCCATGATTCTCTGATCCAGACTAATCTCAGTGACGTGGACATTCTCCATGGTAACCACAGCCTCTCTTGCCGAACCACCCCCTGCACACCTTGCGATGACCGTCCCCTGTATGGCAATGCGACAAACGTCTCCTCTGATGGCCTCGCCAACGTTGTCTACCAGGCCCCCTCCGTGAAAACTTACGGCGGCATCTTTCTGGACATGAACTACCGGCGTCGTGTCCAGACTGCCAAAGTTGGGGCTCTTCGTGCTGCCGCCGTGTGTTAGCCAGGTGTTGTGAAGGTCGCCCTTGGAACCACGATGAAATGTGACCTGGTCCCACGGCATTACCTTTCCCTCTCCGTCCGGCATTGCTGTGAAGAGGACCGGATCGCCCCCCTCTCTCCCCATATTCACCCGACCGATGACGTCAAGACGTGACCCTGGGGTCATGAGGATGACCACACCTGGTTTCACGGTCAACGTTACGTCTTCTGGGATCCTCGGGCTCCCTTCGATGACCATGATGCCATTCGACCAAACAACGTTTTTATTTTTATCCACGCGAAGAGAAGCTTCTGAAACTTTTCTGACTGGAATGTTCGTTTGACGGAGGTGTACTGCCTGTACTGAGAAAGTGCGCGAGCACATCTCCGCCTCGCCGTCCTCGGCAGAGTCCTGTGCGATGTACTTGTCCACTTTTACGGACACTACCCAAACTCCGGGCTTGGGTAAGGCCAGGACAACAGAACCGATGCCGTAATACAAGATGAATTCAGATCCGATGCCTTCAGCGCCCTTAAGTTTGGCTAAAATCGTTGCCTCCGCCCGAGGAGCGTGACGACCATGTATGCCGGTGACCTCTACTTTGACTGGAAGCGGCGCGTGGATGGGGATGACTGGGGGATACACGACGCTGTCCAGGCGGCATCCCCTGGATGTCTTTTCCGAGGCGATCTGCACAGCATGGCGCATCTTCTCTGGCAGGTTGTCGCCGATGCTTCTGTAGACCAGGGTGACGACGACGATTCCTATGACGCTGTAGAGGATGTATCTCATCACCCTCCGGGGAGGCACTGCTGGAAAACGATAATTTATTATTTTCTTTATTTCAGGCTCTCACTGGCCCATATGACACAGGGACAAAACATGAAAAACAAAGAATATGTACAACTACCATGGCTATGTAAAGAGGCGGCGCCAAAGATTGGTGAAAAATGAATCCTGGTAAAACGAGTCGGACCTAAGTACAGACTGAATAATGGTATTAGTTGAATTGAAAAGCCTATGTACAAAGGAATGGCACTGTTTACGCCATCTGGCGTCGAAGGTATCAGTATGATTGAACACAAACATTTCACTAGCGTTGCAAGATCTCGGTAAACTCATTATTATACGGAAACAATTGTTGTAAGCCATGCGACATTTCGACAGAACACTCGAACGAAAAGAATTCCATAACTGCGCACCAAAGAGTTGGGAGCATTGAGATGTGAACAGTGTTTTCTTAATAGTAGGTGAACAAAGACAAAATTTTCGAATTATAGTATTTGCACGACAATACAGACCCCTTAGCTGGGCAAGAATGCAGTCATCATCACTCAGTCTGTCATTAATAGCAATTCCAAGATATACAAATGATGTCACAAATCTCTCAAAACACTCTCCATACAGATTGATCGACGCACGGGAGCGGATGTAAAAGTGGCAAACTAGCACTCGGGAAGCACATGCAGCTTCATGTCTTGTTTACATTGAATAACAAATCATTTTCTAAACCAAAGTCCTCACAAGTACTTACAAGTTTTTGCAGAGACTTAAGGCTAGGACATAACAAACACATGTCGTCAGCGTAAAAAAGATGGTTCACAAGAAAACCTCCTATATAGCAACCTACTTTAGTACTGCTGAGTCTCGAACTTAAGTCATCAACATATACATTGAATAATAGTGGGGATAGCAGACTTCCTTGCCTTACACCATTTGATACATAAAAGCAGGGAGACAAAACATTGCTCCATCTGATACACATTGTTTGGTTCTGGTACCAGTAAACCAGAAACCTCACCAAATACACCGGGACCTTTCTGTCAAGGAGTTTTTTTTTAAATAGAGTCCAATGGTTTACCCTATCGAAAGCCTTGGAGGCGTCCAAGAAACAAGCAAAAACTGGCGAACGGCGAACCGAGACCCCGGTAGTACTCAATTGTCTGTTTTAAAGTAAATACACACATGTCAAGTCCATGTCCACGTTTAAAACCAAATAAAACGGCCTCCAGAACTTTGGATAATGTTGATGCAAGGGCAATTGGTCTATAATTATCACTAATAGAAATATTACCAGATTTGTTTTTAACAACTGGGATTATGGTAGTATCTAACATAATTTTCGGAATGAAGTTATGGACAAGCGCGGCTGAAAACAATAGTGATATGCATATGCTAAGTTTAGGCCCCGCATATTTCAGGTGTTAATGCGATAATCCCATTGTGGTAAATTGCGGGAATTTCTTACTTCTGGTACAGTTTGGAAGTTATGTAGGGCTGAACATTATTGGACATCTAATTATGCAAATGAGTACCTCATTTGCATAGATTAGCAGAGACGCTTTTATAGCCTAGATAGATTATGTAGGCCTGTTTTGGGACTAAGGAGATGATCAGCTAAAATAATTAATGTAAAAATAAGGACTTTACTTCCATACGTAATGACAAACACTCACAATGCACGAGTTGTAAAGGTTAAATTATTTGGCAAAGGTATGGGGTCGTTTAACTCTAATTAGCCGATCTGAACTGAACTGAACTGAACTCTGGTTCACCCTTGTTTGATCAGTTCAAATCACAGCATACATGTTTCACACTAGTGTCAAGACACATTGTCACAGTTTTACCATGCGGCCAACAAAGTTACAGAGAAAGAAATATTGATTGTCACTTACGTAATGTTGTCGACTTGATCATGTTTCTCTGCGATGCTGAACAGAAAACGTCTCTGCGGTCACACGACAGCGCCTGTGCACCTGTAACAGACCGCCACCTTTATTCATTGTAAGGCCACGTTGATTTGATTATATGGATGACATCCGCGCTCGCACCAATTTTCGGCCATTTCCAAAAAAAGTTTTCGACCACACAATAAATTGTGCAAAGCAGCTGTAAAATGAGCACAAATATTCCGTAGATTGAAAAAAAAAAGTATCAGAAAACAGATAGAAATCTAACTAATGCCATAGAATGCCAAAATGAATCTAAAGTCAAAGAATAAGATGTGAAAGGACAGAAAGAAAAAAAATCTATTGTTGGTTGGGGGAGATACCAGTACAGAAAATTCAGGTCCAGAGGATCATTTCCAGGTCCGGACAT
The DNA here is from genome assembly GCF_000003815.2 of Branchiostoma floridae. Lineage (NCBI taxonomy): Eukaryota > Metazoa > Chordata > Leptocardii > Amphioxiformes > Branchiostomatidae > Branchiostoma > Branchiostoma floridae. Next base: position 15,994,970 of record NC_049991.1, on the reverse strand, counting down.
GAACCTGGACCTGATTGTCTGTGGAAACTTGAGAACTGGCAATACTCAAAACAATGGTAATTGGTCAATTTTGCTACAAAGGAATCTGTTTGGTGGATTATTGGACTCCCACTGCATTTTAAAATCCCATCTCCATGTAATAAAGGCTATTTCTGTACCTTTGACTGTAGAAACTTGGTGCAATTGACTATAAAGTACTCTACTTGACTTCGCTCTTGTTGTCTTCTTGGCCCCCCGGTTAGACCCCAAATGGCTGCCGACATAGTGTGTCCATTTTGTAATTGGCGAAACCTGTGTTTTTTTCAGGTCTGTTTTTTTTATTGGTCGTATGATGTACTGGTCCATACACCTTACTGTTGGTATACCATACTATGTGTTTAGTCCTATGTTCAACCTTCATGGCCACTTTGATTTCATACTGAAGGCAATTTTTTTTTTTTTGGCCAAACTTTTTTTTTATTCGCTCGCTCGCATCAGTTTTGGAGTTCCCGGAGGATGTCATCCATATAATCAAATCAACATGGCCTAAGTACAAATATGAGGCCATCTGAGGTCTATGCAGTAAATCAGTGCCATTATTTTCTGACGGCGCGGTGATAAGGGGTGGTTGTAAAAGCTGTTCTTTCCTTGCCTAGACGGTTTTCAGTTGCATTCCAAAGGGAGATGCGTTTGATGATAAGGGATGTGAAAAATCAAATCTGACAGTGGAGTCTTATTCCCTTGAATAGTAGGTCTCTGTGGCAATTTCATATCCGGTTTTTACTGGGCGCCTTCTCTGCTCGGAGAGTACGCGGAGAGAGGCCCGCATCTATCTACATGTACGTGACACAGAAGGACCTTGTGCCATGCTGGCCACGTCGTCTGGTTCGCTCCTCGTTGTTTGACTAACCGGCTACTACCAAGTATACTAATATGTAGTCACGTGCACAACAGTATGACAAAGTGATGAGTTGTAATCCGTTCTTTTGTCGCTATTACCTACAAATCTGTGACCTGAAAATGTTGCAAATAAAATCTTGCGTGTCTAGAAATATAACACAGTAACTTACGAGAACCCCTCTGAAGAACAGCACACAGGACTTAATCCGGACACGTTAAGTGTTTGTTTAAGAAGTGACCTCGGTGTGTGTGGTTATGTCGTGCGCTGTGTGTACATATTACGTGCCTGAGCAGGGATTAGTGCAATTAACGTTTCATTGCGCAGAATCAAACGGTAATCGGCAACACATCCACAAAATCCGAACGTACATTCACCAACTGGCTATGCGCAGAATCAAACAGTAAGAGCCAACACATCCACCAAATCCGATGAAGCGGATGAAGTGTTTACCAAGACCGCTATAAAAGGGCGGGTTACTTTTTTATTTTTTTATTCACATATATTTTGAGAGTATGAGGCAGAAAGCAACAAATTGCTTATATTAAGCCTTCTACTCAAGAAACATACGCATAAAACAAGAACAGTAAACCACATTACATACATAAGTACAAAATGGATAACAGAAAAGTAAATTTAAACGAGACAAGTTGGTGCTTAATCAATTAGGAGAACCTGCCTGTACAGTGGATATAAGTAATGACAAGATCAAAGATGTTACAGTTCTGTTGATGTGAGAGAGATGTTGATCCTGATAACAGTAAAGTGCATAAAGAGGTGTCGTTGAGGTGCTTTAGGTCTACTATAATATTGGAGACAGCCGATAACAAAGAACTTCTTTGGCTGGTATAGAGTGTGCAGTGTAGTAGATAATGTTCAGTTGTTTCACAATGATAGCCGCATTTACATGTAGGATAATCAATACAATGGTGTTGAAATAGATGGTAGTTTAACTGACTGAAATTTAGACGGAGCCTTGTAAGTTGAACTACGGAACGACCTTGGCCGTAAGAGAAATGGGAGTATTTTGTCGGCTTGTTAAATAGTGAGTCCAGCTCTTTTTTGAAAGTGTAGATCGAGAGGACGGCTTTAGCATTCGTAGGCAGTTCATTCCACAAGTGAACAATTGAAGGTAGGAAGGATCTTTTATACTTTTCAGTTTTACAGGAAATGGAAGTAAGGTTTTGGTTTGCGCGAAGGTTGTAAGGGACCGTATCACAGATACGTGGCGGGATAATGTTATGTAAGTACAGTGGTGCGAGACCATTCATAATTTTCCAAAACTGAATCAACTGGTGCTTTTTCCTTCTGTCCGCTAGTGTGTCCCATGCAACCTCGGCTAACAAGCTCTCATGTTTAGTGCCTCTCATGGCTCCGGTACAAACTCGTGCCGCGGCCATCTGCACAGACTCAAGAAGATCACAATCTTTGCCGAGAAGGCCACACCAAACAATGTCAGCATATTCAAGTAATGGACGAATCATAGTGACATACAGAGTTTCTAATGTTCCCCGAGGGACAAAATATGATATCCTCTTCAGAAGATTGATTCGCTTCATTGCCTTGGTAATCAATGTAGACATGTGATATGACCAGGACAAGTCACGTTTCAAGTTTAAGCCCAAATGCTTGTGAGAGTCAACTTCTTTAAGCACAACTCCTTTAAACAATAATGGTGGGTGATTGACTTTGACCCTTTTCATGGAGAATGTCATCAGTTCAGTTTTAAGAGGATTAAAAGTTACTAGCCACTGGTCCGACCATTCACCTACCATTCTAAGATCATGGTTCAATCTATTTGCTGAGACAAGCGGATCCAAAACTACTTCCACAAGAGACGTGTCATCAGCAAAAAGATTGGCATCAGTTTGTAAGTTGTCCACTAGATCATTAATAAAAACTAGGAAAAGGAGTGGGCCCAAAAGCGACCCCTGTGGGACACCTGCGTCAATCGGTAGCCAGTCGGAACATGCCCCATTAATGACAACTCTCTGCTTCCGATTTGTGAGATAAGATTGTATCCATTGAAGAAGTGAACCAGATATTCCTAGTTGGCTTAGTTTGAAAAGGTAGCCTGGAATCCAGCCGTATTGTGCTTTGGTCGCTCCCCTGAGGTACGCTTCCTGCCAATACACAGGAAGCAGAGCGACCAAAGCACAACACGGCTGGATTCCAGGCTATTGAAAAGGAGACCATCGTGCCAAACTTTATCAAAAGCTTTTGATATGTCCAGGAAAACGGTGCGTACTTCAAAACCTTGGTCTACTGCTTTGTGCAGCTTGTGAACAAGGTGTGTCAGTGAATGACTGTGAGTCTCCGGGAGAAATCCAGAATTTCGATCGGTTAGCAGGTTGTTGCCATGTAAGTAAGCAGATAATGGGGCATAAACTATCCGTTCAAACACTTTGGACACACAGCACAAGAGTGAAATAGGCCTATAGTTTTCTTTGGACTGCTTATCACCTTTCTTATACACTGGAACAACATTTGAAAATTTCCAAATTGACGGAAAACAGCCGTATTCTAATGAAACATTAAACAAATGCGACAGTGGTTGTGCTATTGAAGGTGCTATACACTTCAGAAACCTATTACTTAGTCCATCAGGCCCTGTGGCCTTGTTTATATTGAGGTTTGACAGTACACTGTAGACATTTGCGGGGCAACAAATAATTGAATTGAGAGCTAGTTCTGTTCTGGGTACAAAGTTTGGGAAAGAGGCGCCATCGGTATTCAGGTACGTTTGAGATGCAAAGTAGTTGTTAAGAATATCGGCCTTGGCCTTGTCGTCTGTCATAACATTTCCATTCTCAAGTAAAGAGGGCAGAACCCGGTCCGCCTTGCCAAGAAAGATGTCCTTGGAAACAGACCACCATTTTTTGGGGTTAGAAGTTGGATTGGCAAGGTCAAGACAGAGGCTATGCCGATGGTTTCTCTTCGCTTTTCTAATTAAATCTATACAATTATTTCGAACTCGTTTAAATGCACAAAATAAACTAGGGTTATTCGTTTTTTTGTACCTTTTGTAGAGCCGCCTCTTTCTCCTGAGTAAGCGCCTGATCTCACATGTCATCCAGGGCTTATCTCTAGGGCGGATAGTGACTACTTTACTTGGAATAACCATCTTTATGACATCTGTGAGAGTTGACATAAAAGCCTCAGCTGAGGCATTCACGTCTGGAATGTGATCCGATATCACGGAATTCCAGTCTACTTCAAGAATCTTAGAATTAAGTTCTTCATAATCGACGTTCGTAAAGTCATACATTGTTCGTTTATAAGCGTTGACTTTAGGGACCTTAACAGACATTGTTCCATAAATAACAGCATGGTCACAATTAGCAAGGGGAGGAAGAATACCATGGTTCACAAACATACCTGGTGAATCAGTAATAATCAGATCAAGCACAGATGCTGAGGTGTCGGTACTACGAGTAGGTTCCGTTATTAACTGAGAAAAATTGTTGTCAGACACAAATCTGTTTATCATACCAGCTGCATTATCTGAGTTACCATTGAAATCACCAAGTAAGACTATTGCATTTTGCTGAGAAGGTCCATTGTCCACAATGGTATCTACCGCCCGCTGCAGGTGGTCTATGAATGCCATACACTCATCCACATTCTGGCCAGGTGGTCTATAACAGGTACAAATGTAAACAGTCCAATTCTTTAGCTTCACCTCGCACCAGATTGTTTCACAACCATCTGTTTCAAGGTCAGACCTTCTTTCACACGGTAGATTATTGGATGCGTAAAGCGCAACTCCACCCCCATGTCTGTTGCGGTCCCGTCGTAACGGGGATTGATATGACGATAGGCTAATATCTGAATCGGAAATAGTTTCGTCACACCAAGTTTCTGTTAATGCTATCACATCAAATCCCACATCTAGGGCAACAGACTCGAGTTCATGGAGTTTAACAAAATCATTAGCAGGTAGACTTCTCACGTTGGCGTGGCAGATGGAGAGAGACTTCATGTTATGTGGGGAGGGATTGGAGTACTAAAGGAACAATGCTCTCCCGCCTGGCACGCACGTGTGAGGAGGAATTCCTCGCTAATTGATAATGACAACACCAACTATGCTGTACAGAGCAGCGACAAACATGTTTAACAAGGTGACACAAATTGTTACATAAATACCTAAGTAGAGATATACACTTATAATCACAAGTACGCATAGGCGTAAAAGTCAATGTTGGACCGCGTGTCCACCAAAAAAAAAGAAAAAAAAGCATAGATCCTAATCAAGTTACAATAGACCATGAAGGCGTAGCCCTCAGACAAACAGATCATCTTAAGTCAGGTTGTTTAGGGAACAAACAAACTATTAGCGAGAACTTGGCCACAGTTACAGACAGTAAGTCATAGAGTTTACTTCCCTTAACAGAAACCAAACTTAACAGATAGGAACTGAAATCTGGCTAATAACAATTCTCATGAATTCAGTCTATTCAGATATTTTTAGGTAATTAGGAGGCCTTGATGACAATTTTCTTTCAATGTGACGGCCTTAGGGTAATCGGCGAAGTTATGAGGGACGACTTTAGCTTGTCACTACGGCCTTATGTCGTCATTTATGTGGGCGAGGCGAGGACGCCTATCATCACCATCCACTCTGTTCTATCTATGCAAGTTGTGATTCTGGGACGGCTGATGAATGTATCTAGCAAAACATTCTCATGAATTGTGATTGTATGTTTTATTTTTTTCGCATCTATTACATCAATCAAAAATAAATCAATGTGTAGAAAAGAAAGCATCCGAGGGGGGGGGGGGGCTATACATGGCTTTTCGTGTGTCTCCTCACCCCCAGAAACTAGATCGTATTAAATGTTAACGTTTACATTATACATGATCAAATTGAACAAAATTAAGAAACGAAATGAATTGAAATTATAACATGAAGTATCTTTTAATGAAACAAGAGATGGTCAATTAAATCAGCTCAAGTGGTTATTGCTTTTCTGTGCCATGTTGCTAAAATCGGCGTGAGACGTCCATGTCTACATTTCTCAGGCATGCCAGCTATGATGTCTGACAGAATACTTTGCTCGACAGGGTAAAATCTCAATCTCCAAGATGAGATTTGTGGAAAAAATACCACTGCCGTTACATATTGTACGTATTCTCGATCTCGGAATCCTGCCTTTCTTTCCTTCTATTCTAAACAAAAAACGAAAAAAATAACGATTTTCTTTCTTAAGACCAACCCACCTGTCGGTGTCCCTTGACCTAGGTACCTAGGTACCTGTAAGTTATGACACTCTTAGCTCCTATTTCTTGATCTTTGTAGACTCGACAACTGGTTCCTTCAATTAATTCCAAACATCAACGTCACTCAAAGTGTAGTGTCCACACCCGTTTTTGCGGCAATATTTACTATGTCTACCCATGGTCACGCTCTACGACGGAGCAGTTTCTAACTGCCCATAAAAACTTAGAAGGCACTGTTACACGTGTCAAGAAAACAGCAAGTTCATGATATAGCTATATCCTAGGTGAGGTCAGCTGAAGCGACCGTTCAGAGAGGTGACCGTTTGCTCTGTTTGCTCTGTAACCTTCTAACCACCTTTGTTTACTCCAAACCGATGACCTATTTTTTTATAACGTTGTCTCTTCCACAAAGATGTAAGCTTCAGTGTGTATCAAAACCAGACACGTGCTACCACAGACTCATCAATTTGAAGCAAGTTAAAATCCTGCCTGTCTCTAAGATTTTAAAAAGTTGTAAAAAAGTTTTGAATGAAAAAAAAAGTGCTGAATTAAATCATTCCATATCCGGGTGACACGTCACGAAGATATACAAATGAGAACATCAAACATTCCAAGTTGTGTCTACTTTAGCCAAACAACCATTGACCTACCGACACTGACCTCCCTCAACGGCGCTTGCTTGTGTCAACGTATTTTGAACTCCTCGCACCCAGGGTAAGGCGTTAGTGGGTCTGTGTGGGTCTGTGTGAACAATCGCTTGTCAGTCACATGATGACCTGATTTTCCCACGGGTCAGAGGTTAGATGAAATTGTTATGACACCGGAGAAAAGAGAAAAATGGGAGTTTATTATCGCCACGCTGGTTGGATGTTCGGTAAAAAAATGGACCAGAATAACGCATAACGTTATGTTTTATGTTGGATATCAACATTTAGTCACTCCAAGCAAGATAAGTTTTGAAGATAAAGTGTTGATAGCCGCAGATAGCGACGGTTGTATTGTACTTTGAGCATTAGCTATTACTAGATAACGTTTCATGTAACGTGTTGCTATACAGTACAACCGTCGCTATCGGCCGGCGACTACCGAAAACAGCGTTTTGCCTTATTGGCGAAGGCAAAACGCTGCCTACGAGTGAATGCTTGTGTCTGACAACATTACATCTGTACTTGAAATGAATACCAGTACATAATATCAACAGTAACGTTAGTTACATTCTGTTCATTTTAACAATCGTCCGTTAACGTTAACGGGAGGGGTCCAAAGTCCGGTAGGGGTCCAAAGTCCGGTAGGATTTTAAAATCATTTTTGCGGAGATATGCATAAGTGTCTGCACATAATAAGTGCAACTTGTTATGGACTAAACCTTGTTGTAAATAACTGAAAAGTCAGAGTATGTGTCCAAGTTGGTAAGCCCCAACAGATAACGATTGAAAAAAGTACACAAGTTTGACGCCTTCCGTGCATGCTGACGAGCGAACATATGAATGAATGAATGAACTTTATTGCACGACATTTGCACATGGTACAATTGTAAGGCAACAGTGATAAGTCAATTAATACAATGATATTCGTCTAAGGTCTATAACTACATACATGTATAGTACAGGAATATGAACATAAATGGCGTATTGAAATAATGTAATATGCAAGTTAAACAAGTCGAACTGTTACTGTACAATAGATTCTCTCTTTTTTAGAGCATTACATATGTATTGGCCTAAATACGAAGATATGTTGTCTGGACATGACATAAGTAGATTGAAAGTACATTTGTTTGTCTTTGGTAAAGGTGTGCTAGATTTACATGTGATTGTATCCATTAATTTTTGTCTATCTACGCTATATGTGGGGCATGTCATTAGGAAATGGTACTCATCTTCAATACCATCTTTACATGAAGGACATTGCCTCTGGTTGGCTGGTATATTACGGTACCGACCTTTTTCTATTTCCAAGCAGTGTGAACTGATTCTTAATTTGGTTATGTTGACAGCAAAGGCTTTATTACGAACTGACGAGAGGTAATTTTCAAGTATAAAGTGACTTTTGATTTGGGAATAGGTTTTTAGTTTGTTGCAACTGTTTATTTCTCGTCGCCAGCCAGAGAGAAATGTGTCTTTTAAACGTTCTTTGAATATGTTACCAAAGTGTTTGGCATCAACCGCAGGGCTTAGCCAAACACTTTGGAAACCATGCCTGCACAAAATATCTTGAACATGGACAGTCCATTCTAGTTCATGTTCAACTGCTGTGTCATATGCCTTCTTTACAATTCTATCATTGGGAAGGGTACGTAATCTAAGCCAGTATTTAATAAGTTGTGTTTGCATGTCAACGTATAATGGAAACATTCCTAATTCGCCTCTGATGGCAGCGTTTACAGAGCCTCTTGGGACACAGAGAAGCATTTTGCAATAGTTAAGAAGAACATATTCCAAGTCAGGTATCTCATAGGACGTTGTAGGCTGTTCTAATAAAACATTTTGATTAGCTAGGGTTTTTGAATTATATAAGACATTCAACTTATCTTTGTACTTCTTAAAACGCACTAGAACAGGGCGACATGCTACTGTATCAGATTTCTTCCCAGTACGGGCAACCTTAAGAACTAGATCATGTACATTAGATCCCAAAATCGGAGACAACATGTTGCAGACTTTCTCCCTAATATTTTCATTTGGTAACTCTACTATACCATTTAGAATAAAGTCTCTGCATCGAATATTGGTCCCTATTACCTCACTACAATAAAGTAAAATAGGCTTGACTAGGCTGTTAAACAAATCTAGGGAGAGGGAGATAGACGGATTGTAGTTAGATGCCAATAGAGATTTAAGTTTAAACGATGCGCGAAGGGCTTTTAATCTGATTTGTTTCGTAGCACGATTGAAAGATCCCGATGGGGTTATGTCTATTCCAAGATATGTATAAGAGTCTGTGATGTTTATGGTCTGTCCCTGTATTTGGAAAGGGGAGCGCTGATTTTTGTATGCTCGTCCATTTTTAGAGAAAACCATGACTTTGGTTTTATCCCTGTTGATGGATAGTTTCCACAGGGAGCAGTACTTATCTAGTCCTTTGAGACACTCCTTTAGTCCTGCTTCTGATCTGGACAGGAGCACAAGATCGTCTGCCCAGAGCAGGCTGCTTATGGGGGCATCTTTTAGAAAAACGGGATCGGATGATGGTGATGTTAATAAAGTTGGGAGATCATTTACAAAAAGATTAAAAAGAAGCGGACTTAGGTTACAACCTTGGCGTACTCCACGTGCTGATTTAAAGTAATTTGACAAACCTTTTGATGTTTTAACACAGAATTCTACATTGGAATACATGGATTTTATCATACTAAAGAACTTTCCACCAATGCCAGAAGATAAAAGTTTGTAAAATAACCCATTTCTCCAGACTGAATCAAAAGCCTTCCTGAAATCCACAAAACAGGCATATAATTTTCCTCCAGGTACAGATATCTGTTGATCTATTAAAGTTTTTAGAACAAATATGTTATCACTTGTCCTGAAGTCTTTTCGGAAGCCGGACTGAAAAGGAGATAATATGTTTTCGTTTTCAAGAAAGTGCTGCAATCGTCTGTTTAGTATAAATGTGAATAGTTTTCCAACGCAGCTGGAAATAGCTATCCCTCTGTAATTTGATGGGTTTGAAGTGACGCCGCTTTTAAATATTGGGACTAAAATGCTTTTACTCCATACTTGTGGGAAATTGCCGGACTGAAGGATGACATTGAATAGTTTTTTTAGTGGTGGGATAAGTTTTGTGTCTCCATATTTCAGCATCTCATTGAGAATCGAATCAATACCACATGCTTTGTTGTTTTTCAGATTTCGTAAGCCATTCTTTACTTCCTCTTCGGTGATTTCGAAATCTAAGGGGTTTCCCGTTTGGTTTTCAAGATTATTGATGATGTTGTCTGTTTGTTTCTTATTGTTTCGGTCTATTGTGGTCCTATTGTTCATTCTATTGAGAAGTTGAGGCCTTTCTTGTATTACATGTTGATGAAAGTCTTTGTCAGATGTGTCGTTTTCCGCTAAATTGTTTAGATTTTTAAAGTGAGTTCTCCAGGCTTCGTGAGTTATGCTGTCATCTTCCTGTTGTTTATCATTGTCATTTAGTTGTTGCTGTTTCATTTCTCTCCAAAATTGTTGTGGGTTTACTTTGCTAAGTTTGCTAAGATTTGTCCATTGCCTCTCTTTAAATAGTCTTTTTTCTGTTTTTAGTTTTTTCTTATATAATTTAAGGTTACAGAAATATGCATGGCGGATGTCGAGTCTCCATGGACATCTAGAGAACTGAGCAGCCAGTTGGTTTACTTTACGTTTGAGGGAAAAACAAGATGATGTGAACCATGGTTTGCTTTTCTTTTTCTTTTTCTTATTTTTCCTGTAAACAATCTTCCGGAGAGATTTATCGGCCACATCAGTAATAATATTTGTAATTTCTTTTACAGCATTGTCCACATTTGGGAAAGGGTTATTCATAAATTTTTGTAAGTTTGATAATGTCGAGGGCGCTAGTAGTGCTTCAGTGAATTTTGCATGAGAATCCTCGTCCCATATGTATTTTGTTGGTAATGGGTTCGCCGGGGTATTTTCTTGTTTCACATAAGGAGAGTAGTTTGTGGATATGGAACATGACAATGAACAATGGTCAGAAAACACGGAAAGGTCATTTACTTTTAAATATTGAATTTTGGAGAGGAATTCTGAATTTACGATATAATAGTCTACCAGGCTTGAGCCATTGTATTTGTGACATGTAAGTTTTCCCGATAGATCACCCGGTACCCGTCCATTTAAAATCACGAGGTTGGCTGCAGAGCAAAGGTCTAGGAGTTGGTTGCCATATCTGTTTACTCCTTTGTCACAGCTGGACCTAGCCTGTATATCTTCTCTTACATCTAAAAATTCATGGCTCAAACAATCGTCGTGGATAAAGGATTCCTGAAGGGATGCTGTCCTGGCATTTAGATCACCTAAGAGTAATACGTCTCCTTGATTTGAAAATTTTGATATATCTTCTTGTAAAGTTTCAAAGACTAGGTTGTTTTCCATTTTGATAGATGAAGAATTTTCAGGGGAGAAATAGGCACATCCGACATACAAATCTCGCTCCAGACCAAAGAAATTTCTATCTAACTTGCACCAAAGAATATCTGGGTGCCCTATTGAAAGTTTTGTCACGCCTTTTGAGAACTTGTTTCTAAACATAATAACTACGCCGCCAGAATTCCTTCTGGATGATTTCTTAGCACTTCTATCACTTCTATAAAAACTAAATGAATCTATTCTAAAGTTTTCCCCTGGCTTAAGCCAGGTTTCTTGCAAGCAAATAAAATCAAAATCAGCTAAGTGGGAAACAAAATCTTCGTCTTGGCATTTTCGCCTAAGGCCGCCTTGGATATTCCAAGAACCGAATTTCAAAGCAACCTTCTGAATTGTCATACTAGTGTTACAAAGGGCGAGCTTGGCTACATTGTCAGCAGAGTGATTTTCATACATAATAGTGTTGACTAGCTATAGGTAATATGAAATTGTGTACCTGTATAGTTCCATGGATGTATAACTACTCACAGATTGTCCAAAGTCTTCCAATCTATGCATACCATACTGTCTGACTTTCACTGCTTCAGGAAGTCCGTCAGCATATGTAACAGCTTCTCCACAGTCTGCTGTTTGTCCCGTGTGTGGTTCCAGTCGGTCCCCTGGTGGCTTGGTGCACGTGCTGGGTTCCTCGGGTACATCTGCGACGAGTCCCGTGGAGTGTTCCAGAGGGGTGGGGGGTGTTGTCCGCGCCGCATGTAGGGCTGAGTGTTTGGCATCCACTGTGGTCTTCTCGCTGGTTTGGTGCGCTGTCTGGAGTCCATGGCTTCCTGGTGGTGCCTCAAGGTGCATACATATCGAGAACATGGCCCGGGAAACTATTAAATAATTCATCGTCAAATACGAAATGTGAAAAGATACCACCACAGATGAGAAGGCTATCTATAAAACTTCCTAAATAAGCACAGCTATGCCGTGTCTTTGCTTTTATAGTTGGATAATCGGAGCTGAATTATGCCGCATGTTCACGGCCCTGTCACCCCCGCCATCTTTGCCAATCACCTTTGAAGGAAGCCGAGCGATGCTCAACATGATGGAGTTAGTCAACCTGTCAGTAGAGTACCAATCATTCAAGAAAATCGATCCCTACCGACTAAAGAAATCCTGTGGTCGTTTTTGCTGTTAAAAACAAGGTTGAAGCAGGAAATACAGAAGCCGAAAGTGAAAAAGTGTAATCACAGGCAGATGTAAACAAATGTGCCGCCATTTTTCTTTTTGGCGACAGGTTGGTTTCACCGTGAGAGGTAATCCTTGTAAGTAAACGTATTTAAATATGCATCGTAATTCAAAATATTGCATATATTTGTGACAAAAAATAGTATTGCAGGAGCTTAGTGTTATTTTGCATGCATAGGATGCTTAAAAATATGCAGAGATGGATTGGTTGTTAACTTATCGGAGTTTGGACCCCCTTTTTTGTGTTAGAACGTTCCACTGAAACGCAAGTCCAAACCTGCCAAAACTTTCGCGCGCTGTCAAAGTAAAGTTCGGAATGCTGCCGTTAAAGGAAACATATGTCTGCACAGCTTAAATCACAGTTATATGGTTGTTAACAAGATCTTAAATTGTTTTTGATGGGTTCTCAGTAAAACGTACGATGACAAAAGCCATGCGCATTCACTTAGAACAGTTACCGGACATTGGATCCCCCCCGTTAACGTTAACGTTACACCAAGTCCGCAATACTAGTTTAGTCGGACTCTTTGGCCGTCTGCCACTTTGTAGTGTACGTATCATTAGATCGGTCTAGACTGTAAATATTGCTCGTGTTATAGATGAATGAAGGTCAAGTTCATGTGGGGTCTGTGTTATGTGTCCTCACTTGTCCCCATGACGTTTACACTCCAACAGGTGTCCAACTTTTCCCGCCAAAACGGGCTGGGGAGATCTCGCGAGACCTGGTAACCTTTGACCTAGGCGCTGCAGGAGTCCACCTGCAAGGAAATGGCGGATTTCTACGATTTTAAAAAGTTGCAGTTCTTTTACTCTGTTTCTAATGATATTTTGTTCAAGTGACCCACAATGACGTTATCGGAGAAAGCAAGGCACATAATGTACCGGGAGAAATGAGTGCCGAGACACAAGAGACTTCTGAGGATGGGAAGGACGCAGCGGAAAATGAAGACCAGAGTTCGCCGCCCAGATCGGCGGAGGAAGGCGCGAGTGACTCCGAAGGTGGGTTCACGGAGTCGCCGAGAAAACCAACCGCTCTCTCACGAACCCCGACCTTCAGTGAAACAGTGTCGGGCACAGAGAGCTCTGCACCTTCCCCTACAGTGTTGCTGCGTGCGAAGAAGCGAATGTTGAAGCGCTCTCGGCCGTCGTTTAGGTCCGTCGGTAAGCTTGTACAGAAGATGGTTCGACATATGTCGCTGTTCTCACAACTACAAAGCAAGGAGACTTCCACGGTGGGCAGCTCAAGTCCGCGGGAATCTGTGGTGTCCACGGAGGATTCCGGGACCCAGAGGAACTCTTTGATTTTCTCGGGAGGTAAACTGCCCGTGCCCGGCCTGTCTGGGCTGAGAAACCACGGCAACACGTGTTTTATGAACGCCGTCTTGCAGTGTCTCAGTAACACCGACATGCTAGCCGAATATTTCGTCTTGAACCAGTACAAGTCGGACTTGAGCAGGATCCGTCGGTGGCGGGACAGTACCAGGTTGAAACCTGTAACCCGTGGGGAGGTCACAGAAGACTTTGCCAAGATTCTTAAGGCACTGTGGTCCTGTCAATACACCCCAAAGCTCACCAGTGACTTCAAAAACACCGTGTCCAAGTACGCCTCCCAATACAGTGGCTACAACCAGCACGACGCCTTTGAGTTTCTACTTTGGCTGTTGGACAAAGTTCATGAGGACCTGAACTGTGCATCGAAGAGAGGGTACAAGAAAGCTAAGGTCGGGAATCATCTCTTGTCGTTTTTTCCTATTCATATTTCTACATATAGTGGATTCATTTCCCTTTGGCTTTGTGCAGTAGTTTTATTTTGCAAGAAAGGTTGTTGTTCAACTTGATAGTTGATACCAATGTGACGTAGATGTGGGTCACTCTTAAGGCATGGAAATTGTCAACAAAATGACAGAGCTTTAACAACATTTCACATAATATGTCTTTTTGGAATACACAACAAGAAATTAACGTTTTATATTTTGATTGAAACATTCTGTTCACTACTTCCTTAATTTCAGTTGTCACCACAGATGAGTCATTGTTTACTTTATGGAATTTTTGGGTTGCATTCCAGAGTGAAATGTCAAACACCAAGGTTGACCTTCTGTTGCTGGGAAGGCTTGAGACATGTTGTTTCCATCTGTAGAATGTTTGAGGTTGCCAGATGAATTTCAGGTCAATGCTGTTCAAAGTGAAACATGTGGTTTTAGCTTCTGTCTGCGTACTTCACAAACATGTGGCATCGGAGGTGATGTTAGTTTGATCTTAAACTACGCACACCAAATCCTGCGCTTTTCATCTTGTGCGTCCTTTCATGTGTTTCATGCACATGGTATAAGATGTCTCCTACTTAACACTAACACTAATCTAAGCATCTGAGAGAAAGAGAGAGAGAGAGAGAAGGTCTGCTGTCCAGTTTGCTGTATGTCAATATCAAACAGCCAATGGCAAACACTTGCACAGTTTACACGTTACTCTGCCAATGCCCTGCTTGAGTTCCATCTATGCAGTTTCTCCCTTACGCTCAGTGTAGCTACCAATGACCCAAACCCATGATTCACTTAGCATGAATCGGTCTCCAAGAGTGTGTATGGAGATTTAACGACCAGTCCTCTTTCCATTGATGTCACTTAAGGGCCCAGATGGCTGTATTGATTTGTTGTAAGATTTGGAAAGCCTGCCAGCTACACGGCCCCTGAGACATTAAACTTGAACTTTCTATGATATTTATGTCTATCTCGTCATTGTCACTTAGCAACGGCCCCAGGAGGCATGGCAACTCTGGTGAGGTCAATGATAAGGGGATAACGTCGAGGTTATGCTCAGCTTTATATAGATTTAGTGGTTGAATCTAAGTGTGAAATGGTGTCCAGGTATATTTGCCTATTTCTAGTTCAAATCTAGACATTGTTACAACGTTACGTCTGAATAACATCTCTGTTTTTAGAAGTGACATAAATACATTTTCAATGGGGCGCTGTTGTATATTCACCTGACTTGCTTGATACATCTTTGTCCATTTTCTCTGCCCTTTTTATCTATGTTGAAGTGGCCAGAGATCTAGCAAGTACTTTGTGTTTTAGGGTCTTGTTCTTTCCTAATGTACCCTCTTTACAGTAATTAAGCATTGTTCTATATCAGGGTTAAAGACCACAGTCATCACATGCAGTAAGAAACCCAGTCTACCTGTTTTGATCTCTTTCCCTTTTAAGATAAGATCTCATCATGAATCATCATGTTTAGTACAGTTACAGTTACAGTACCATATTGATTACAGACATCAATAATTTATAGCCTGGCAGGGTTTGTTTGTATTGCCTATTGTGTCCTGTTCCACCCCTGATCCAATCATTAGATGACTCAGTCAAGTCGGGTCTGTGATAGGTTGCTTGTTTGAATCTAGAGTGTGCTGTAAACAGAAATGAGGTCATAGCGTCAGCTTTATTTTTAAACATGGGGTGAAAGTCGAGAATGGTTTTTGTATACATCATATTCTGCTAAATTTCAGGTGGGGGATCCATGGAAAACAGGGCACTAAGTTCAATGTGTATTTGTATAACTTTTGCATTCAACTGAAGATTCACACATGTATGTGCTGGTTTGTTACACCGCAGGGCGGTTATACTGGCTTTATAGATACAAATAGAGATACAGATATCTGCCGTTAGTCTTAAGTATTAGAGGCTTGGCAGTATGAAAGAAGAGGATGTGCATTTATGAACATATATTATGTATATTATTAAGACATACATGCACACTTCTTTCTCTGACATTTCTGCACATTAACTGGCTCCAAACATTTTGTGTTACTGTTACAATGAAGTACACCAAATGAAGAGCATTAAACTGTTCACAACATGAAGAATCTACTGTTTTATGTGTTCCAAACCAACTGATCATGGAGTGGCTCATAAGCATATAACGCGGGCTCATTAGGCTATATAGCTGTTAATGACTGCAAGCGCCACGGGTGTCCCGCGGCCAACGTTCCAGATCCCTCCCGACATCTCCACAGATATCCGGCAAAAACTGTGTATAGATTGGGCCTAAAATTTGCTTGTTTTCTGTGAGGATGGCTTGTTTGAGACAACAACTCCCAGGGGATGTATCAGTCTGGTGATAGACAAGGCAGTCTAACCCCTCTAAGTAAACAAGTCATTCCATGCTTCATTAGGTTTGCTGAAAGGTGTAGCCTACATTGTAAGTCAACCAGCAAATACTGGACAGCTTTATTAGTAGATAGTTACTGACAGTAATATATCTGTAGTGGTTTCAGGCTACGAAGCTGGATCATATATTACCTGTGAATTATAGTAAGGTAAAATCTGTTGCACAAGTCAAATGAAGTAGGCTATCCCTTGTACATGTAGTTCTTTTTTCAGGAAAAATATCCTTTGTGTAACATCTTGAAGGAAAAAAACACTATTAAATGTAAAGGCCCATTGGAACACCTCATGTATCACATGAACCGTTTCATGAAGGCGCCATATGTCTGACAATATGCATAATTTAAGCATGTCTGCAACAAGTAGTTTAATTACAGTCTGCCACGTACAGCAGGTAATGATAGGTAAAGTACATGAATATACCAAGCATTTATACTGAATAACATCTCCACTTCAAACGTCAAACGATTGTTGAATTGTAACTTGAAAGTACATGTAATTACTGAATTCCAAATCGTCGACAACACATATAGAAGGTTATTTGCAGCTGGCTGGAATATTTTTAGTGATGTCAACTTTCATGGATTCCTTAACAAATGATTTACTAATGTGATCAGTTGTACTTTCATCTCAGTTTGTGCACAACTGACTCCGCTTTAATCTACCTGTTATCCCTCTACAGTTTGGGCACAAGAAGACAGACGAGCACCTGGCAGCAGAGGCCCAGGCCAACCACCAGAGGTGTAACAGCAGCTTCATGTACGACCTGTTCCAGGCGCAGTACCGTTCCTCGCTCACCTGCCCCACCTGCCACCGCCAGAGCAACACCTTCGACCCCTACATCTGCATCTCCCTGCCCCTGCCCCAGCGACAGACCAGGGCTATCTACCCAGCGGTGGTGTACCACAGGAGAAAACCCAGGCTCACCAGAATAGGTCTGTTTCCTCTACTCTTTTTTAGTCGTTTTTATTGGGCTTTCTATTTGGGGTTATAAGATAGTATCTCATATTGTCAAAACCTAACTGGCTGGCATACTTCAAGTGATGACAAAATAGAAAGGCCGAAAAAAATGACTTAAAAAACGCTAAAAAACAGCCGGAGCCTAACCTCTGCTTGGATAGAGTATGTTTTCACTGCTTTCTATGGTTTCCTGTTAGTTCTGCACAAACTATTTGATCAGGGACAGATACCGGTGTGTTTTGTATACCAATTACCCAACAGAGGATATGTAGAGGGAAGTGGAGCAAATCTGATATGTACTCTTTAGTGCTGTTTGTCAAAAGGGTTTTGTATGTGTGCTTGGGTCATTAGTAATGTATCATGTTTCAGTTTCACTTTTTACGAAGTATTGTGAGCCTCTGTGTGAACCATGGAGAGCAGTATGCAGTAGTTGTGCAGTATGGTACCTACAAATCATAGCGCCACAGATTGTATTTCTTGATTACAACTAAATTCACTTATTTTTGTGGGAATTTAACTTTGCATTAGATGAATCTAGGCTAAAGAGAGGTTTTTGCAGTGTTTCAAGTTTGCAGTTGAAACAAGTCTGACTGTATAGTACATCACTTATATGTACTAGTATTATAATGGAGACAAGCACATCATGACTCCAAATTGGAGAGGTCAGCAAAAATAA
The DNA here is from genome assembly GCF_000003815.2 of Branchiostoma floridae. Classification (NCBI taxonomy): domain Eukaryota; kingdom Metazoa; phylum Chordata; class Leptocardii; order Amphioxiformes; family Branchiostomatidae; genus Branchiostoma; species Branchiostoma floridae. The sequence goes on along the minus strand of NC_049991.1, from coordinate 15,976,778 downwards.
AACAACCGCATACATAAAAGAAATTACTGTGTATGAAAATATTGTAGCAAAAATATAATATATACACCCACCGGCCATATGCTATTGATGTCTGTTGCATCTTTGTCTTGTAGAAGTTGTACACATTGTGATCTTGTGAAGTAGCTCACATGATGTATGCAGATTGAAATTTCTGGAACTGAAGTAAGGCTGGTAAACAGGCATTTGTCCTTGAGTAACAATAACAATCATGGGAAATTTCCACCGTGCATTCATGAAACATGTTTTGCTATCTCTGAGACCCCTCTTTGTCATGTAAACAGCATCTGATATGCCAAAACCATGCAGGCTGAATAACAGTGCTTTGGCACATGCTCTGCTGTGGCTATATTGAGCCAACAGTCATCATGAACTAGCTAAGATATCAGTTGTCCATTGGCACAATTGTTTGGACACTACAAAATCATGTTAGTTAAACTTCTCTTATTGTTTCCCCAGGAGTCAGTCTTCACCAGGACAGCTGCGTTGGAGACTTGAGAAGACTCATCGCAGACAAGGCAGATATTCCCTTAAACCAGGTAACCAGCATGTACTTGTTTACAATCACATGTTCATTGTCCCAGTAGGGTGTCAAGGGAACCTCTCAGTCTGTGCTATCTTATCTCACAATCTTCAGACTAAATAAACATTATATTCTGTACCTTTGCTCAGTCAGCTTCTCAGCTAACATCATAAATAATTGTTCAAATAATTGTTCAAGTACAGACAACAGTCTGCTGTGCCATGTTAACCAGCAACAGTCATAAACAGGGAAGGACTGCGTTTTTATTGGTCTTCCTATTTTTTCTTGATGTCTCACGGACTAACAAGAAAACAGTACAAAATACTAGTAGTATTAGCCTGATAAAACGCCTAAAAACGTCAAAAAAACAGCTTGAGCCTAACTTCTGCTTGGAGAGAAGGGATATAGTTCAGTCCCTAATTTAATCAGAACTACAGGAACAGTCATTGTCCTTTACATCTACATACAATTCTATGAGAGCCAATTGCATACAATGCCTGTTAGAGTGACGCATTGTACAAAAGCATTTGGTCATTTGCCAGACTGGTATTTTGTTGTCCTTGGAGTGCAAAGAGACCAAAATACCAGTCTGGAAGTTTTGACATCCTTTGAAGTTGCAACTGTGTATAGGAGGCTTCTTAATATATTTTTGTCAGAACTTCAACACTTCCTCAAAACGTGCTAAAAATGTGCCAGTATCAAGAGGGGAGAGCTACACATGTAAGGTACCATAGTACACACATCAGGTGACTCATGCACTGGTATACTGTATAGACATTACATTGCCATTCAGTGTACATGCCAACTGAGCGTTAAGTTTGTAATCTTCTCAATTTAAACAATAAAGGAAAAGATATTTACCTGTTGAAGTTAATGCCCAGGCCTGACTTACTACTGACTACTCCCTCCGTATATTTTCGTTGCGCACCTCTGATAACGTAAAACATGTGCTTCCGATGTCGTGCCAGTGGTAGTGACCTTCTTCCTTCTGGTGCCAAAAAGGTGTAGAGTTGTTGGGATAGTGCAGGGGTTCTTCAGTCAATAGAGGCCCACACAAACCAATGTAACTGTAACTGTAACTCAATAAATGACTTAATTACTGAGTGTCTGCTGTAGTTTTGATGATGCCGCTTGCCTCCTATTGGTGGGTTGTGCCTTAGCAGGGCAGGTTATTTTTGTGGTGAAGCCAGTCAGATTGCACTGACTAGCTCAGCACTAAAAACCAAGGTTGCTGTTGTTAATGCCATTGCTCAGCAAAAATGTGGAGGTTGTAGTGCACTGAGTAGAGTGGCATTGTGTCCCCAGTTTTATAGAATTATTTTTGGCACCCTTTGATTGGAAAGGTTCTTGTGTAATCATTTTTTAATAAATTCAGATGTACGAGTTCTGTCTTATAAATGAGGACACTGAATTACCTGTCGTTTAGTGACATGTTCGTTCAAGTTTTTATGATGGTTCCTGTGCTTGTCACTTCTAGAAAATTATTTATCTCATTTTTGGCTGTAACTAATTTTTTTTGGCTGTGACTCAAAAAGAGTAACGCTAGTTAACCTTTATTCGTTGCGTTTTTCACCAAGAGTCAGCTTATTCCAATCTGGCAGAAGAACAAAGCATAATTTCTGTATTCAACATGGTGATATTGTTGTTTACCTTTGTCATTCATCCCATCCACGATATATTTTCTCTCCTACCATGCTAATATGAAAATGTCTCAATTTGAAAACACCGTCGCGTTGCGTTGAGAACGACGGCGCTCTCGGAGGGCGTGACCTTTATTCGTTCTGACGAGACTCGTTATGTTTGTCCGCTGCTAATTACTTTATGCTGAAGCTATTGTTCCTTTCTTGACATGAATGGAGTGCTCTAGATTACAAACTTATTCAGGCAACAAAAAAATCCCGACAACTACCGCTGAGTATTTACCGTCACACGCAGTAGCGCGTTGGTAAAAAAAATGAGGTTGTTGGGTCAGTAGACCGTGACGTAAAATCGATCTTGGCGCCATGATCGTTCCATGAAACTTATGCACCTTTCGTTGCAACTTCAACGGCGTGCTGTGGCTATTTCCAAGCGGGTAATCATCAGTTTGCAGTACAACCATCTGTACAGTGTTTTGCATCCTCCACGCGGCAAAATGTAACCCGATATATTTGTGTCAAAGGTCTATTCCGGCGGCCAACAACACTAAAGATGAAGGGGTGTGAAGTCTGATATGCCGCTGTTGTCAATGCCCTGGATCAAAGAACGAAAGATTCCACAATAAATGATATAAAACATTGCTGTCAGACTTGTGGTCGACAAATATGCAGTGCAAATCTTGTTATCGGTGTACCATACCCGTACTGAGACAGTTGGTATCGTCTTCAAGGCCGTATTTGCAACAGTTTACATGATCTGGCTTGGGACTTTCACATTTTAAAAAAAAGGGGACCAGAGTAAAATCAATTAATTTGTCGATGTTCAATATCATTTCCATTTTTGGTGGTGCATAAATTGTTTAATAGATGGCTGCTTAATGATCTAAGAGAAAAAGGCGAGTTAGTGAGTTATTAAAGGTAAGTTTAATAAATACCTTTTAATGTCGTCATCCAATCTTTTTCCCGCGGTTGCGACCGTAGGTTTCTGGGAAAAAACATGGCGACGTTCGATCGTGTGCGCCACAAGTGCGGGAGGTTGTGGCAACAAAGAGACGGTTTTCGACAATTGATCACACTTTGAGTCCAGTTACTGGTTAGCAACACAAACTTTATTGAGTTGTCTTGTGCATGATAATTGTGAACTGGAAGCGAATGTGATAGATCTCTGCCATTCCGGCGAACAACACGGTGACGCAATCCTCCCATAGAGCGGTAGGCTATTACAATAAGGGACGGTACGTTTTTGACCTCGCTGTTTTCAAATGCGTGGTCATCGGAGCCTTTTCATGAATATTCTGAACACTTAAGTCTCTCGGTTATGCATTCCTGTGGTTATTACTGATGTTGCATTTACCGTGTCTCCGTAGATTCCCTGTTTTTGAAAAAACGAATTAAGGTAACTGAACGAATAAAGGTTAACTAGCGTTAATAGATCTACAGCCAGGTCTTGATATTTGTAGTGTTTGGCATGGAGGGAGCAGCTAATTTAGCTCTGCCTGCTTATCTGTGCATGACAGCTGGTAGTTTAGATCATGCTGATTCAGCCATTCAGCTCACTCTGTTCATTGAGATAGAGGGAAAGTCAATTTTCGATTATTTGCCAGTTGATCACTTGACTACATAGGGTTTTGGAGTTACTTTTATCTGCTTTCCTTACTTACATCATCATTCAGGGCTTGAAATACCACCTGCATATGCAGGTTAGAGCAGGTAAATTAAAGCTGTGCAGGTATTTCTAATGTCTACCTTCACCTAACCTGCACTGGTCCATGTACTAGGTTTATATATACACTATACATTACATATTTCATGATGTGGACTTTCACTAGCTACTACATTAACTGTTACCACCAGTCAAGTATAAAAGAAATAATGGCAATGGTTGCTGAAAAGATTGTATGATCCATACTTCCTAAATTCAGAGTGGTGAAGGTAAAATTTGTCCGGTGCAGATAATTTCCAATGTAACCTTCACCTGTGTAAGTATGCAGGAAAAAGTATTTCAAGTCCTGTCGTTATTGAATCCGTAGGTCGTGCTGACAGAAATCTACTTTGACGGTTTCCACCGCTCCTTCTCGGACGACCAGCCGCTGAGTGTGGTGCATGATGGGGACTGCATCTACGCCTTCGAGGCGCCGCTGGAGGTCATCGACCTCTCTTGCACCAATGGTTTGTGAAGGCTTCTTAGAAAATCTGCTCTCTTTTAGCTATCGGTTTAATATTTCATTTCAGTGATAAATCACACAAAGTTATGATAGGTGATTTTTTTTCTCAGGTTGAAGGTGTAGATGGAAGGTTTCTGTTAGTTTGTTTCTGTTTGTTCCTAAGGGTTTCTTAGGAAATCTGCTTTCTATTAGGTTTCATATTTCATTCAGTGTTAGATCACTCAAAGTAATGATAGTTAATTTGTTTTTCTCAGGTTGAAGATGTAGATAGAAGGTTTCTGTTTGTTTTTGAAGGTTTCCTTGAAAATCTGCTCTCTTTTAGGTTTAATATTTCATTCAGTGTTAGATGACACAAAGTATTGATATTAACTTTTGATGTTTTTTTCTCATGTTGAAGATGTAGATGGAAGGTTTCTATTTGTTTTCCACTGCTTTTTGTACAAATTGTAGTTAAAAGGGATTTTGTGCAGTTTCAGACAACACTCCCAACCCAGACACCTCAGACTCCCAGGATTCTGAGCAGGAAAAATTATTACTGCTGTTCGTGAACAAGACTGGTGCTGGCAAGCAAGGGAAGAGGTAATATTGTGTTTAGATTTTGAATAGAAACACTTGGATTCACTAAAGTCATTTCTTGTAACATTGTAATGAATTGTTGAGATGTCTGGCAATTTGCAATCCTGTAAATTGAATACAATTCAGTGGAGGTCCACTGTGAATTTCAATAAAGTTATCTATCTGTCTGTCTGTCTATCTGATATATCTAGAATGCATATATGCATGCATGCAGCAGAAACGAAGTGAAACATATAGACTTTAAAACACTTGACCATAAAGCTGGCCCATTGGGATGTGTAAGTTTGCCTGTAAAAAATCTAAGTATGATGAAGTTGTCTCTCTTGACCAGGTTTGGCCCGCCCTCTGCCCTATACGTCCCAAGGAACCTGACCTTCGGTGACCTTCAGAAGGTGCTGTTGCACAACATGGCAGACATGATGAGGGAGGGCATCAGGCCACAGGTACTGGGAAGTCATTTATTTTCACAGGGATCTAATTAGAATTGGAAGGGGATGGGTGTTTTGGGTTTTTGGTTTCTGTTGTACGGGAGTACTGTAAATGCATTTTAGTTCAAGGGGATTTACTTTTGCGGTAGCGGGAAAATGGAGTGTTCACGGTGGTGTTAAGTTAGCGGTTAAGTAACCACCGCGAAAACCACGAACATAAAACTACCGCAAACATTTCTGCATTTACAGTATTACTCTTGAAACACCTATTCAGAGTTTTGTCAATGTTTCTGTTTTTAGGGTAGTGTGCGATTCCAGATGCGGGTGGTAGGTGGCCTTGCTGGCAAGTGCTACCTGACGGAAGACGACAACATGTGTCTGTATATGCCTACTGTGGACAAGTGAGTGGACTGAAAATACTGTAAATGTAACAATTGACATGGTATCCAGTGTCTATGGGAGATATCAATGATACAGAAAGATAGTGCCTACGTATTACATGTGTATGTTTAATTCACCAGACTGACTTTGCTTTACCCTAAATTCAGGTGCCAATTACGCTTTTTGTTGAATGCACTAATTACACTATGAGCGATTTGGCTACGGAATATGTGGAATTAAAATGGCTGGTTGTGCTCTAAAGAGAAAGGCATTCAGGCTTGTCTCTGCCAGAGTTCTGCAGGTAAATAAGCATAGATATGTGATGCTGGCTAATGCATCACATGATTTTAATTCTATTCAGCTTGCTAGCTGTTGACTATATCACACTGGAAGTTAGAAATTTTCAGGAGGGGGAAATCTATCCTGGGATTCTCTAAAGACCTGATGGAATGACATGAGCTTTCCATGTTGTCAATACCAACAAAGATGCAGACCAAATAGAAACAAATTTCTGCTCTTGTGTTTTAGGGCCCTGTCTAGCTGTGGTACTGGTGGAACGGAACACTTGAAGCTGGTGCTAGAGTGGGAACAGGAGACGAAGGCATGGTGAGTGTTCAGCATGGAGCAACATGCTGACATTTCCTCATCACACTCCTCAGTCCTTCCTATTCTGTTCCATACTGACTGCATCATGTTTTGTCGAAGAATTAATTGTCTATTTGTCGGAGATCGAGACCTAAACATGTAATAAGTTCTGTTGTAATGCTATGTAATGTGGGAAGGAGGCCCAAAATTGAAATTGTCCTTCAGTTTGTCAACCCATTTCCACCAAATATCATAAAAATCCATCATATCTTGACAATAGCTTCTTAGCCTGGAGTCCAGACTTGTTGTGCTTTTAGTTTTTAGAATAAGGTTGATATGTGCATGCTCTCACACTGATTATGTCCTCTCCAGCCTGTTTGGTAATGCCTGTGAAGAGAAGGTAGAGGAGCTGGACAGTGTCAGGCAGCAGAGAACGCTGCAGCAGAAACCTCTCAACGTCACCCTGTCAGACTGCTTCAAACTGCACACCAAGGAGGAAAAGGTAGGGCTGCAACATGGCTGTTGTTAGACAGAATATTGCCTGATAGAAGAACATGGGTGTTGGTCAAAGACCCACTTGCAAAATTATATGTCCAAGCAGTGATTTTTGGAGTGATTTTCAACTGTCAAGAAATAATTTTTAAGCTTGATAATAATGGAAAGTGTGCTCAACACAAAAAAAATTTGGACGTCAAGGCAGACTGATGAAATGCTAGAAGTGGGCTCATAATTTTCATTGACATATATTGACCCTCCATTTCCCGTATATCTTGTCTCATTTTCCTCTATCTGTACATCATTCCTTTTGAGATAAAACATGATCTTCATGCTGTACCTATTGTATAACATCATTTCTGTTTTTTTGGCCATACCAATTTAATATGGTGTGATTTCTCAGAAAAGAAAATACACTTAACTGGAAAACATAATGAAAACAAAGCCTGAGGATCAGGTTTATGATACTTTATCCCTTGGTGCACTCAGTGTTCTGGAGCAAATGTAGTCATACTCAAGTCTTCCTCCCTGCTCTTTGCTTTTAGGATGTCTGCTTGCCACATTTTCACCTGAAGATTTCCGAGAACCAAGAAAATAATTTGGTATGGCATTAGGACTGATCATGTTTATTTTCCCTCCCCACTCCAGCTTGGCCCAGAGGACGGCTGGCACTGCCCCTTCTGTAAGAAAATCCAACATGGCACCACGAAGAAGCTGAGTCTGTGGTCCCTGCCTGATGTCCTCATTATTCAGCTCAAGAGGTTCAAACAGGTAAAACAGCTTTCCATTTAAGTAGATTACCGTTGCTCATGTGAAGCCATCTCAATTTTCAATGACGACCTGTCTTTTCTACTACTTTTGTCTTGTGATGTAAAAGTTTATTCCTGTTTGCAACTGATTTGATTCTGCCGTAAAAACCTTTTCTTCCAGGTTGGGATGCGCAGAATGAAGCTGTACACATCAGTAGACTTCCCTGTCTCCAACCTGGACATGAAGCCTCACGTCGCCCGCCGTAACTACGGCAACAGCGGGGGGCTCGGCCTCCTGACCAGCTGGTCTCCGTGGAGACGCCATCAGCACAGGACCACGGCCCGCCACCCGGACTACTTCTACGACTTGTACGCCGTGTGCAATCACCATGGCAACATGACGGGGGGACATTACACAGGTCTGTGTCTGTCTGTGCTGTTATTTTGAAGTATATTAGCAATAGGCTACACCAATTTTATTTGTTGCCTCTCAGATATGCCTGTCCATTTAGCCTGTCCAAAATATTAAGTCCTGAGAAAAAATAATGTAGGTTTTGCTGTCTCAAACCTGTAAATATTACCATTCAGAGCCACATACAGATGAATGTACAAAAATATTTATGCTATGGATGTGAGCTCTAGCATCCAGAACAAGCAACATCAAGGAATTCATTTAAGCCTTAAGTTAAGATTCCATCATTCCATCATAGAGCAATTCCTTTGGTAGATTGCTTCCTAACAGGCGTGAAGCATGTTGTTTTCTATTTGCCTCATCAATAGTCATGATTGGTTGCAATGGGGCTGTTGTAACCACTAAATTAAACAATCCTCTTGCAGCTATTTCCAAGAACCCAATGGATGGCCGTTGATACAAGTGTTGTGTGGTCTCCAAATACTGCCTCTTGTTGTCTATTTGCCTCATCATTAGTCATGAATTGTTCTGAGAAACTGTCACAACCAGGGTCTGAATTAAACAATTGTCCTTCAGCTTTTTCCAAGAACCAAGTGGACGGCCGTTAGTACAAATGTAGTGCATTCCAAGCACTGTGTCTGAATTAAACAATTCTCTTGCAGCTTTTTCCAAGAACCCCGTGGACGGCCGTTGGTACAAGTTCGACGACACCAAAGTCCTGCCCGTGAGTGACGAGGACGTCCAGACCAGTGACGCGTACATCCTGTTCTACCAGAGCCGCAGCAGCAGGTTTGCACAAAATCTCGTCAACTCAAAAAATTCAGTAATTGGCTTCCATCTAGACGGGGGGATGCTGTAAATGCATTTAGCTTCGCGGGGATTTACTTTTGCGGTAGCGGGAAAATGGATTGTTCACAGTGGTTTTAAGTTCGCAGTAGTACCATAGACTGCATTCTCATACTATAATGGAAAAAAATTTTGCAGTGGTTTTAAGTCCGCAGTAAAGTGGTCACCGAGAAAACCATGAATATAAAACCACCGTAAACATTTCTGCATTTACAGTACTCATAATAGGACGCCAAGAAACAATGACAAATTACCTCTCTACAGATATAGTTGAACTGCTAGTTAACTGTTGTTTCTCTCCCTCAGGATGGGGTCCCTCTCCAGCACGTCCGGCAGCTCAACCTGTTCCTCACTGTCGGACCACTGGGTCAACCGCATCCCCAACCTGCTGCCTAGGAGTGACATCAGCTCGCACGATGACACAAGTGATACTGGTGAGTAAAGATTCTACAGTACTAGACTCCCCACTAGTGATACATTATTGCTAAACTTGCTGCCCAGAAGTGACGTCAGTTCTCATGATGACACAAGTGACACCGGTGAGTAAGACTGGCTTTGCCAATAGTAATACAATATTTCTGCATATAGAATCATTGCTAAACTTGTTGAACAGCTGTAGCAAGATTGCATAAATATTGATATCAGTGTAGACTTATATATCTCACAAAATAATTCATGAAACAAAATGCATCTCTTCTCATGTTGGGACCTGCTATAGTTTAATTTGACAACTCACTGGGACAATATGAATCAAGTCAAACAACAAAGCCATTTTATTCCCTTGTTGTGTCACTAGTTGTTCACTGAAACCAAAAGGTGTATGTCTGAATATCATGTTTGTGTAATGATTGCTGTGTTTTATTCTCTTAGTATCATATTACACAGCTCTACTAAAGGTTATAAGAAATTGAAAGTCATGGAGCAAACATGACTTCCTCATCCTTGCGGGTCTTTTTATTTCCCTCCAGAGGACCATGGTGGGTTCAGTTCTGACAGCCGTCCGTTTGTGCGCAGCGTGCACGGCATGAGTGCGTGTGTCCGAGGACTTACTCACTCATCTTTGTCTTTTTTATTTCCTTTCAGAGCACCATGGTGGGTTTAGTTCTGACAGCCGTCCGTTCGTGCGCAGCGTGCACGGCATGAGTACGTGTGTCCGAGGACTTACTCATCCTTTTCTTGTTTCTATTTCCCTTCAGAGGACCACGGTGGGTTCAGTTCTGACAGCCGCCCGTTTGTGCGCAGCATGCACGGCATAAATGCGTGTGTCCGAGGACTTTCTCATCCTTTCCTTGTTTTTATTTCCCTTTAGAGGACCACGGTGGGTTCAGTTCCGACAGCCGCCCGTTTATGCCCAGCGTGCACGGCATAAATGCGTGTGTCCGAGGACTTACTCATCCTTTCCTTGTTTTTATTTCCCTTCAGAGGACCACGGTGGGTTCAGTTCTCACAGCCGTCCATTGTGCGCAGCGTGCATGGCATGAGTGCACGGCTTACTCATCCTTGTCTTTTTTTACTTCCCTCCAGAGGACCACGGTGGGTTCAGTTCCGACAGCCGTCCGTTTGTGCGCAGTGTGCATGACATGAGCGCGAGTGTCCGAGGACTTGCTCATCCTTTCCTTGTTTTTATTTCCCTTCAGAGGACCACGGTGGGTTCAGTTCTCACAGCCGTCCATTGTGCGCAGCGTGCATGGCATGAGTGCACGGCTTACTCATCCTTGTCTTTTTTTACTTCCCTCCAGAGGACCACGGTGGGTTCAGTTCCGACAGCCGTCCGTTTGTGCGCAGTGTGCATGACATGAGCGCGAGTGTCCGAGGACTTGCTCATCCTTTCCTTGTTTTTATTTCCCTCCAGAGGACCACGGTGGGTTCAGTTCCGACAGCCGTCCGTTCGTGCGCAGCGTGCACGGCGTGAGCGCGAGCGTCCGCTATCCGTCCAGCCGCAGCCAGGAGCTCCTGTCGGACGGGTGGGACAGCGGCAACTACAGCGACAGCGAGGCGGACAAGGCCAGCAACATGACCGAGTCCCGCGTCTGACTCAGCAGTGGGGAGTTAAACAGTGGGGCTTAATAAGCCTTGTCTGGTATCCATCCTATTCTAGCCATAGTTTGTTCCTCTGATCACTTCTTTGGCACACTTTGGTCCATACATTTTACAACACAGAAAAATAGACAGAATTCCATCACTGCAGGTGAAAATGCAGAGAAAAAAGTCATTTAAATCTTGGGCAAGTGAAACTTTGTTTCGGGCAATTAGATTTTTTATGTACTTGCCCAATAGGACAATTGAATTTTAGAAAACTTGTCAAACCATGCAATGTAACAGGGATCAAACTGCTGAAGGCCTGTTTGAACCCCATTGCATTGATGTTATGAGGACCGGGTAAGCTGCATCCAGTTTCAAAAGCAGATTGTTTCGCTGGTAATGTGTGGCAGGATATTCTGTGAGGAAGCGATCAAAGGAGGAAACAGAGCTAGCATACCAGGCTACAATACTCCCACTGTTGTTCTTACTCTGTACTTACCAAGTCTTGCACCAACATAGAGAAAATTGGCCACTACAAAGCCTACTAATTTCAGGGCTTGTTGTTCGTCCAAATTGTACCTCAATGAAACAGAAAAGGAAGGGACCAAAAATGTCACATATCTTCTTTAAAAGCACAAAACACTCATTATCACACTTTGAAGTGAATTTTGGGACCAGTTTTGATAGAAAATCCTTTGAAGTCAAAGGTTTGATCTGAACTTTGCATTTATAGAACAGTCAAGCCAAACATTATTTTAAGTTTCAATGTAAGCTTTGTGCTGCCAAGGAAAATTTAACAATCCGTCTTGTTTTCAGATAAAACAGAATGTGGAAATTGTCATAAAACTTGGATTGAAGTTGTTTTTATTTATAAGGTAGCATTACTCCGTTTGGCAAGCTCGCAAACTCACTTTTTAAGTTGTGAAGGCTCATTGGTGCAAATACTGAAGAATCAGAAATGAGATTTTGTTCCTTAAATTTATGACTGACAAAGTCAACCTCAGAACACTGAAAGGTGTCGAGGATTTGTTAATCTAAAGAAATTGTGCTGTGCACTTTAAGAAAATTTGTGCTGGCCACTTTTATTATAGATATAAGAAGATAATGTTGGCATGAATGTTGATAGTTTGTAAGAAAGAGGACATTAAAATTGCATGGTTGATGTTAACGTATGCTTTCATAGACGAGTTGGATGTGGAAACTGGCAAAAGAGATATCATAGATTTGACCATAACCAGATATAGTTGTTTTTTTTCATCACATGCTTGAATGTCATCAGTTTTGGATAAGTTTTAGCCATTAGACATTTCATTGTGCACATGCTATTTTAAAATGTGACATTTGTCAAGGAAGTTGTATTGTTACTGCATCAAACTCGCTGTTACTTAGCGAATGGACTGATGTACACTGGCTACTGTTGTATTCTGGACACTTGAGTGTGAGGTCCATGTACTTGTATATGATAAAAAACTGGAAGGAAATAAGAAATATGATAATAGTAAGCTTTATAAGCACAACCAAGGGGTACTTACATCCAACGTTTCGGTGTCTACATGTCAGACACCATCAGCAGGGTAGAATGACTGGATATGACAGACACGGAAACATTGGATGTAAGTACCCCTTGGTTGTGCTTAAAGAACCGTACTACATGAATAATTGCCAACCTGATGAAGTTATTTCAGAAATAAGAAATATGGCTAAGATGGAATAGTATATTACTTGTACATTATGCAGATGAGTTGTTTTATCCAACCTGTATAATCAAGTGCCATGGTAATCAGATCCAAGTTTGCCTTTTTTGAGCTAAACCAATGATAATCAGTGTACCTAAGATGTAGAGAAAGGGAGTCATGTGGGTTTGTTATCTGATAGATGTGCCAAAATGCAGTGAAACTGTGTTTTGTAGTGTCAATGGCACTTTATTTCCTCTCCCTCTCTCTCTCTAGAATCGATCTCTACGTCTCAAATTTATTGTACTGATAGAGTTGTTGATTTACTCTATTTTTCTATGCTGCAGCAGAATGTTCTCGAAAGCTACCAGTATCTGGCAAATAAGTGCAAGCAGGTGTTCATATATATCTGTTAGTTTGCAGAAACGTTTTGCCATAGTTTTGAAGTCTATAGGGGACCAGCGTAAATGTGTGAAACTTTTGTACACTCAAGAAGAAACTTCTTGTTGAGTTTTCGCACAAGAATGTATGTAGAGAAGACCTCATAATTGCAGCATGACATTGCCACGCATATGAGTTTCTTAAAAAGAACCTGGATTATTCTCTGAAATGTTTAAAACTTAATACTTAGGCCTTATCAGAGGCAAAGCACTGTTTAATGCACGATGTTGTGTTGTATTCATCAAACATTTGTTGGTTGGGTTGTATCATGTTCACTTCCTACATATCATGAGCTTTAGGCGGCCTTAGCACAGCCATGCAAAATTTGTGTGCTGTCATTGCTTCCCATGTTTGACAACTATATGCTGCATATTTTACTGTTGCTATTTTCTGCACTTGCTTTGTCATTGTTATTGGTTTTATGATTTTAATGCTGTATTTCACAGGAAAGGCTATTGCTCTCTAGCTTGGATACCGTCTTCCGTAGCTAGCTGCAGGCTCACTCATTCCTTATCCTTGATCACCACGGAGAAAGTGAAAAGAATTACTAGACCAGCTTTACCTACGGAGGATGGTACCCAGGCTAACTGATATCAGATGTTGCTTTTAACTTACAGGACTTTTTTCGGAAATTCAAAAACTTTGTTTTAGTTCCGTGAAGATGACGTGAGTCCAAACTTTTCCTGACGTCTACGTCAGTTATCCTTGCGTTTTGTTGCAATAGGAATCGTGCAGCTGGTTTTGCAAAGTAAAAGTATTTTTGATCTGTAAGATGCGCGTTGTAATGTTCTTGTGTTATTTTCTGAAGAAAAAAAGTGTGAATGTTCCGTTGCTTAAATAGTTGGTGTGAGTGCCAGGAGGAAACAAAAGGATGAAACTAAAACCTGTGACCACAAAAAAGAACATTCAGCATCATGTACGTTCAAGATATTCTTTGTAGAAAACTTGGTCTACTTACGTTGTTAATTGGCCGTAAAGTCTGTTGCCAGTAACGTTACGTAACTGAGCGACGGCCGATTGTCCCGTGCGCGTACAAACCTTGTTTCTCCTCGTTGTGATGTCATAAAGTTTACACGTCATAATGCCGTATCGAAAATCGTATGATGGCAGCCGCGTCCGAACTTGCTGGCGAGTGAGAGGCCGTTCCAGAACATCTAAACGACAATTACTGGCTACGTCATCGCGAACCGTTGGGGTTGCTATGTAGAATACAGAACGCTTTTAAAACAACACAGCTTGGCGCAGTGCAGATTTCGAGAACATTTCTCGCCTGTCCAAGCAAAAGCATCATCATGGTGATCGACGGCGACAGCGCAGTTGCTCTGTTGGACCGGAGGACTCCCCTGCCCGAGCGACAGGTGTTGACTTATACCGACTTCGAGCGGCACCAACCCCGGGAGGCCAGTCTGTCCTCGCCGTTACCGGGTGACGTGGTGTTGCTGGCCGAAAAGGAGAGTTTGCCGGCCAGCAGGTTTTCTCTCGGACAGTGCAGGTGCGTAACATTTATATTAGTTGATACGATCAGCATGCTAAGAAAACTGTAACCGTGACAAGATGCAACGTTTGTAAGGTTACGCTGGTGTGTATATGCCAGCCTCCAAAAAGTTTCTAGACGTTTCGCCGTCAAGAGGACCCCCCCCCTGACGCAACTACTAGTATAACCATGGCCTAAAAATGGAAGTTTAGCCAAAAAAAAACATTAATTTGTAAGGATCATAGACTGGTCTTGTACAGGCGATTGAGAATCATCCTGACTGTGACGGCGAATCGTCTTTGTGGAGAAATCTCCTTTACTACCTCCAGAATCATATATGGCCTCCGTCGGTCAATATTGACCACGGTAAAATCCTAATTGATATCAGCCCTACAGTGTCGGCTTTGGCTAAACAACCCTATAGATCACGAGAATAGATTACATCTAAATAGTGACAGTTTCCCTAAAGTCGTGTTGCGCTGCTGACAGATATAGTAAGCACTATGTGAAAATTCTGTAGTACTTTTCCCTCTACACTTCATGTACAATGCCGTATCCACTGATTTTTCCAGTGAGTACTTCCGGGATCACCAGTTCAGCACCATGGCCAGCGGCGACTCCAGTTTCAAGCCCTGCTTACGTCTGGATGACGTCACGGCGGCTGCAGTGAGCGCGATGGTTCACTTCTCCTACACGGGGCAGCTGAGCGTCGGCATGGACAACATCCGGGAACTGCTGCACGCCAGCCGGAAACTAGGGGTAACCGGGATGGAATACCTCTGTATTCGGTTCCTGCGACAACACATTGATGCGGAAAGATGCGTGGAAGTGTTGAACATTGCCTTCGAGTACAAGCTGGCGTGTCTGGAAGAGACGGCCAGAAATTATGTCATTGAGAACTTCAAAGACGTGTCAAGTACTGAAGGATTTTTGAAGCTTGACCTCAGACAGATGTGTGCTGTTCTGGGGAGTGATAATCTGGATACTGACTCAGAAATTGAAATTTTCCGATCCGCCAAGCGCTGGGTGGAGGCCGATCGAGGCTCGCGCTTGAAGCACGTGGGGAAGGTAATGCGCAACGTGCGCTTTCCACTGATGGGGCGGTACCGCCTGAAACACGAGGTCTCCAACGTGGACTTCATGAAGAAAGACCGCGACTGTGAAGCCATACTCCTCCACGCCATGGACTACCGGGCCGGCATCGACCACCACCGCGTGCACGACTACGAGAACGAGCGGACGCAGGTGCGCGGCGGTGCCGAGGTGGTGGTGGTGGCGGGCGGCGACTACGACGTTCCCGATCACGCTCAGTACAGCGACAACCTACTGTACCTTCATCCCGGCCAGGACTCCCCCGGCCTGCTGGCGGACATGTCCGGGAACGTCACCGGCCACGCTGCCGCGGTCCTCGACAACTTTTTTTACGTGGCCGGCGGCTGTTTCGACGGCGGCCCGCCGAGCGCCGACTTTCACCGCTACGACCCCAGATTCAACCGCTGGACAAGACTTCCCTCCATGAAACAGGGTCGCACGGGCTTCGTTCTTCTAGCCCTGGACGGATGCATCTGGGCCATCGGCTCGGGTTATGAGATGCGCGGCCGCATGTTTCCCATAGAAAGATACACTCCACACAAGGACAAGTGGGAACTGAAGGCTAGCGTAGGCGCGCAAGTCCAAGCCGCGGGAGGAGCCGTCCTGAACGGACATATCTACTTCACGGGAGGCATGGCGGGAACGCATCGCGACCAGACCAGGAAGGACGTGCTGAAGTACTCCCCCGAGGGAGACTACTGGCAGGACGTACAGAGCATGCGCAAGAAGCGCTGGGGACACTCGTCCGTGGCGTGCTGTGGGAAGCTGTACTCAGTCGGAGGGTGCAACGGAGCCCGGGAGCTACTGTCGTCGGAGTGCTACACGCCGGCCACCGACCAGTGGTCTGCTGTAGCCTGGATGAGGTAGCAAAGAATATCAAGGATCTAGAAATACTTAACTACATTCCCTTTTGCTGTCTCCTGATATTGCTGATAGAGGCCAAGCAACGTTGGAACTTGGATTGTTTATTAACGATGATTTTCTATATTGATGCACTTTGATTACGTGTAACGCTTGATCGTTAAGCACAACCGCACTGGTCGATCAATTTTGTATTATTCCCAGTCAATCCATGGACATCATGCCCAATCACTCCCGGTGTACTCTGTCCGCCAGGTTTCCGCGCCACCTAGCGGGCTGCACGGTCCTGCAGGACAGGATCTGGCTGGTTGGCGGGAAGAACCGTCGGAACGGCGCGCTGACGGACGTGTGGAGCCTGGACCCGCACACCAACAGGTGGTCCCGCCAGGACACCGTGCTGACGGTGGGGGTCGCCGGGCCGGCCTGCGGCGTGCTGAAGATACGACCACACAGGGAACCAATGGAGACACTTGTCTGACATGACACGATACATTTCTACAGATTTGTGCATCAAAACGACTTTTCAAATTTCCACTGTACAGAACAGAAATGTCCTCCCACGATGTTGCACACTTACTCTTTTGACTAGTTTTTTACATTTGCTCCTATTGTCGAAGCAAGTTGGAAAATGCACGCATTTTGATAGTCGCGCTTATTACAGAAGTGACATGTCACGAACGTAACTTATTTTTACCCATGTGCGTATAATCGTTAATATTGTGTTAAGAGTTGTACTATTACCCTCTCACTGGGGTGTTCAAAATATAGTGAAGTGGAGTGCTGATCCGCGCACGAACAGGTGGTCCCGCCAGGACACACGTACCGTGCTGACGGTGGGGGTCGCCGGGCCGGCTGAAGATACGACCACACAGGGAACCAATGGAGACGCTAGTCTGATATAACATACTTTTTACATAACTGTTATCCGTCATTGTGCAACAAACAAAAACTTTTATTGGCGTTGTACAGAGTGAAAATGTTGCGCACAGTCTTTTGTATCTTTATACCGCGAATCCATTTCCGAAAGACTTCAACCAAATGGCAATGGAGACGCTAGTCTGACATGACACGATATATTTCTGCATAGATACAGAATTGTGCATCAGAAACGACTGTGCAAAACAGCAATGTGCTCCCAAGATGTTGCACATTTGACCTTTTGTACATTTGCTCCTATTGTCGAAGCAAGTTGTTGAAGGCATGCATTACAATCGAGGCATTTTGATTGCCTCGCTTATTACAGAATTGACATGTCACGAACGTAACTTATTTTTACCCGTGTGCGTTTAATCGTAAAGATTGTGTTAAGTGTTGTAAATATAATGAAGGGGAATGCCAGGGACAAAGTAATTCTATGAATGTGTGCAATTTTTCAACGATAAGTTTATTAGTCGATTTCCATACTACCTCTGCAGTAACTATATAATGCCGAATTAGAATGTACTACATTAAAAACGAATAGATAAGATAGAAAATAATAGAATTGGCTAGAAAAACTACGTCTGCAGATTACATATAACGTTACCCGTTGAACATTCTCCTAGGGCTATTGTCAATGTAAGGCCAGCCTTCCCACCTGAAATACGGAACAGCGCCAATTCACACGTAGCAGGCAAAACATGTCACTAAATATTTAATGATATAACATATCGCGTGTATTTGCAGCCAGTAGGTACCCAATGTGTTGAGTAATGTGGTCGAGGCGCCTCCTCGAGCACGGGACCACCGTTTTACGTCCCTCACGGAAGACGATTTCGTGGAATTTTTGGTCGGCTACAAAGGCAAATCTCTACAACTGGATAAGATGCACTTCCGGACATGCTGAGTGATATACATCATGAAGAGTTTTTAATCGTAGTTTAGATATTCTGTATCTGGATTACCTTTACCTTCACAAACGCCATAGTATGTCATCGTCAGTAAAACTTCAATACCAACCACACACTAGCTCTATTGGATCCTTTGTGTGCAGTTCCGCATAGCATACATGCATGTAGTTCAGTATGGCATGTCCATCGAAACCTAGCCATTTGATAATCGTGGTGGGTATGCCCTTAAGGTATCTCGGTTGGCTAAATTGGCATTTTGACCTTCCACTGTTTTCTTATTAATGAATCAAGAAAGAATGGAGCCATAACGAATGTTGATAGATGGGCATTAAAGAATTCTAAATCTGATTTTTTGGGGGCCAAATTGATGACGTCATCATTTTTATTACCTCTGATATTATTTTTTATCTATGACAAAATACAGCACTTTGGTACATACCACTGTAATGAAACTTCGTTTTTCGTTGCATAATGATGGAAGCTACAAACGTAGTGTTGCGCAAACTGATATCTACTAACGATCTGTAGTTATTAAGAATTAAATTTTTTTAATTAGATGAAAACAAACATTTTCTAATTACTACAGATCATTAGTAGATATCAATTTGCGCAACAATACGTTTGTAGCTTCCATCTTTATGCAACGAAAAACGAAGTTTCATTACAGTGGGATGTACCAAAGTGCTGTATTTTGTCATAGAAAAAAATGATATCAGAGGTAATAAAAATGATGACGTCATCAATTCGGCCCAAAAAAAATCAGATTTTGAATTCTCTAATGCCCATCTATCAATATTGGTTATGGCTCCATTCTTTCTTAATTTATTGATAAGAAAACAGTGGAAGGTCAAAATACCAATTTAGCCAACCGAGATACCTTAATATTTGATTAACGCTATGCAACATGCACATTTGTGACTTATTAGCTGCTATACCTTGTCAACGAACAATTGATCACAGTTCAATGCTTCTGAATAGCCCACCAAATGTACGCTTTGTTTTGGTGTCAAGGTCTACTTGTTGCAAGCCTCAACCTGCTGGCGTCGCGAATTTGATGACCAAAGTCGACAGAGAATTTTTCTTAGTGACGTCGAAAATATGCATGGTCTGCACCATTTCAAGGGGTGATGAAAAGATTCAAAATCCATTTCTATGCATCAAAAACTGTCTGGTTACATAAAAAATGACTATTTAGAGTTGACTATTTAGAGTCTTTCTTTGTCAGATTGGTTTAGGTGATAACGTAAGATTTTTCAACAGCGGGGCTCTTACGTCGCAGAAATAAAATCTCGACGTCGGCGACTCAACATAGAACCGCCCGCCTAAGCTTCATAACAAAATAAAATCCCCTGATTTTGTTGGGAACGAACGTCAAACACAGTGTTCGCACAGAACGCAGAGAGACCAGGGCATACCTTCCGAACAACACGACCGGAATGCTCTCCAGAGTATTCCCATGGCTTTCTTCTTTGGCCAGAGAAGCATCTGAGAGCCGTAAACTTGCATCCCATCGAATTTCTACCGACGACTAGCACGACTAGCGGACAGAAACCCAAACAGTTCTCTACAGATATGGCAGAGTCACCTAACAGGTATGTTTATTTTTACCTGCTGCTCGCCCTTTAAATAGGGCTTTTGGCGAGTAGTGGCTACATGAACGATGATAAAAACACTAACTCTTCGACAGATTATTTGCATAAGCGTTATGAATTTGGGCGTTTTCATCGCTTTTCAGCGCGATTAAGGTAAATCTTCGGAAAATGGGTTTGTTTACATAATCTTGTTTTTGTCTTTGAAAACCTCGTACCAATGCCTTTAGCTAACCAGTTGTCCCGGGTACTTTTCCTGTAAATGTATCAAGTATTGTTTTTGCAACTCATGCATGGCAATTACAAAACATCCACTTCTCTGTCTGTCTAGCCAAGGAGGTTGAATCCCCCTTTCAACCTCCTTGGTCTAGCAAAACTATTGCGCAGGCATTTAAAAATCTGACCTTTGAGCTTTCGTTGGCACCTGTTACACTTGATGACGTAGGAGATGTTTTGAACAGGCATGTTTGTCTTTACTTTGGGTTGCGCGATAAATTTACTCTGCAAGCAGAGGTTAGACTCCGGCTGTTTTTTCCTAACGTTTTTTTGTCGGTTTTATCGGGCTTTCTATTCTGTACTGTATCTTGTATTGTCAAAACCTAACTTCGTAAAATCCGACTTCCGTAAAAATTGGTATGAAAGTAGTTGTCCTCTATTAAGGTGAAGCGTAACGCTTTCTCTATGACTGGCAATATAAACAGTTCGCCACTGGCCTTGTTTGCGCCTGCCCAATGCACACCCAAGTGGATACAAAATTTTAAACAGATCTATTTTGAAATTGAATGTGACAATCACATGGTACATTGTATAACAATACTACATGTATACAGTATAGGATACTGATTCATTTTTCACTCCCACCGCCAGCATGAACCACCTCTCAGAGCACGCAGGCCCGACAGGCAGGTCCTCGCTGACCTCAGGTCAACAGTCTCAGGTGTGTCCAAAATGATATTAGGGACAACAAAATTTGATAACATCATCTATCTGGTTAAAAAAATCATATTTATAATCATTTCATACCCAGCTATCAATGTTCAGTACAACTACTAACAGCTCTTTCTGTTTTCCAGGTTGTGGTCAATCTTTTTGGCAACCAGAATGCTGTGACAACCAAGTGCAGTAGCTATCCTCAAGTCAACTCCGACTCTGGTGGGTTGCTTATTATGAAAGCATGAAGACCTATGCCATTCAAGCCTGCACACAAACTCACAGTTCAACTTTTGTATTACGATTAAGATCCAACCTGTACTACATGTAACATCACATGCATGTGAAATAAATGGCCTGGTTGTGAATGTGAGACAATCTTCAGTGGGCACCATGTAACAGGCACCATGTAACAGTGGTCTGCATTGAGTTAGAAATTATAATCTATTAATCATATAGATATGCCTGATCTGAAGATATTTCAGTATTCTATGAGGTCTACATTAAAGTGTTAAATATCTTCATAACTACCTTTTGAATCTTCATGTATGTCAATAATAAAATGTATGCTTCACTGTGTCTTTAGGATCTGAATCAAGTCGACCACCATCGCCAAATGGGACACAGAAAGATGATCCCCACTACGTGACCACCAAGACCTTGACATTGCTAGCTCTCTGCAGTACAAAGGCATTAATCCCAGTGCGTCTTCTGCTCATGATAGTGGAGTTTGCCTGTAATGAAGTACCAAGTAATCCTGATAGTTACCAGTCTCAGATCGTCATTAGCTTGGGCTTGAAGTTTAATCCATTTCTGCCTCGTAACAAAAAGAAATGTTTCAAAACTCAAAGGAAATCTAACCTACTGAGAGAGATCTTGGGCCAAGGATGTGCCAAGACAGATGGCATAATAGGTCTTAAGAAGCTTTATGAGAGAGTCTTTTGTGTAGAAGATGATGAGGAATGGCATCTTCAGCAGCAGCTGCTGCCTCATCTGGACAAGTGGTTCTCACTTGTTGAGAAAAATGAGCTCGGTTGTATTCTAAGCGCAAACTTCCTAACCATGTGTCTGCATGCTTTTGGCAAATTCCGCTGGACTGGTTGGGAAGACAGACTTAAGAATCTTTGTGCAAAGTGCCAAGAGAAATGTAAAGATGCCCCAGATAACAAGAGAGAGAGAATGTTCAGGGAAATTGGAGAGACCTACCGAAAGCTTTGTAATTATAACGAGGCCAAAAGGTATTTGAGAGAGACCCTTCGCATCCATGAAGCATCATCTTCAGTTGATGAGTCGCTTCCCTACCAGATCAGTCGTATGCTCTTGGCTAGATGCAAAAGTGATATGGGGGAGTACCAAGAAGCCCACACTTTGATGAAGGATTGCCTTAACTCTAAGGCAGTCAAACGCCTGGAAGGGGAGTTTGGTCGGCCCTATCTCAGATGTAGGATGTATTTTGAAATGGCTCGATCTTGTGAAAAGCTTGGGCAGTTTGGTGATGCATGCCAATACTGTACCAAAGCCTTAGAGGGTGACATGAGGGAGGAGGGGTTTAGATACCCACAGTACTTGATGTATGCTGCCTTCTACAAGGCAATGTCTGCAATTGAGGGCAATGTCTCAGACTTAGAAGCTGTCCTTGATAGGGCTTTGAGGGACTGTTCCAAAGCAGACAGCATTCTGAGAGAGAGGCATGGTGAGGGCCATCACCACAGGGCACATGTTCTCTGCATCCAGGCCAGAATCTGGCTAAGGTACGACCCTGAAGAGGCATTCAGACGTGCAAAACGTGCCTGCCATATCACCCAGGAGAGATATGGTTACGAGCACAACAAAGTTGCCAAAATGTTTGATCTCCTTGGTGATATCTACAAAGCTCTAGATGATAAGGAGAAGGCCTCTAAGGCATACTGGATGGCAAAGAACACGTATAGTGAGATGAAGCACAGTCGTGCAGGTAATATTGAAGAGAAATTGGCAGAAATGCCTGAGTTCAGTGCACCCACCCCTGATTGCACAAATAGTGATGTTTTTGATGAGCTTCTAGACTGATCTACACAAGGGTACATTTACTTTAAAAATCTCTCCTACAAATTTCTTCTGGAATCTTGAGATTATAAACAGAATCGACTGCTAGACTACAATTCCCAAAAGCTCACCAGGATATATCCTGAATAGCCAACAGTACTCAGAAGAGTATAAGCAGCTTACAACTAGCCCATTTATCATAGTTAAAAGCATTCAATATGGCTACTAAATGTTAGGCTCCAGAGGACAGTTTGATAACAGGGGTGCACCGGACTTGAATGAGCTTATGACAGGCATACAGATTGCAATGTAAGTTCACTTTCAAACAGTTGTGTAAAAAAAAAGTACACTGACCTATGGCCTCAAAAGACCTGGAATGGATAAGGACAATGATTATGGATACTGGCTTTGTTTTGACATTTCATACATTAGTTTGTATTGCTGTGTAACCCTAATAGTAGTAGTAGTTTATTAGTAGTAACCCTAATGCATTCCTGAAAAGCAGTTGTTGGAAGGAAGCTACATTACTGTGTCATGTTTTATAATTTTAATCTTCTATAAAGTGCAGACAATGTAGCAAGCCTGCAGGCTTCTTTTGTGGCATATTTTAATGACTGTGGATTAAGCAATTTGAAAGAGAAGAAAATGTACTCAGATATTTACTGTGAATAAAATCCCCTCTGCTGGGATCAAAATAAACAAACCATGTAAATAGGTTTAAATTTCATGTAGATTCATTTTATACAAGTCATGCTTATCTATTGAAATATTCCATTCAGGGTGGATATCTAGCAACTCTATTTATACAAGAACTACAGAATTGTATAGCAAAATGACAATCCTATGTCCAAAGGTTCTACGGATAAATGGTGCTAACAGCAATTGCTGATTTTCTTCACATTTGACTCTAAATCACTCTGTGAATCGAGTGGAATGTTCTGTAAACAGTGAGTGAGAAGTTATATAATATTACATGCTGTAGAAATTGAAGCGGAATGTATGAATATACAGATGAAGTTACAGATGGCTATGTACAAGGTTATTCTACAGGCAGCAATTTTGAAATAAAAGGAACCACAGTATGCTGAAATGCAAAGACAAGTTCACATGTGGTCCATTGTCTTAACTTTATCATGTTATCTCTGGATAGATATAATACATCCAAGTTCTCATGGACCATTAGAAGTCATTGTCACTGTCGTTCAGGTTGTTACGATCTCGCCTGGGATTGGCCGAGATCTCCAAATCCTCGCTGTCTCCGCTCTGGTCGTCTTCCAGATCATCATCATCAACATCGATCTCACTGTCACCCGAGGACAGCGTCTCACTGTCATCCTGGGGACAGAAAAATAACATGTTATGTCACACCAAAAAGTAGTTACTCAAGCAACTGGATATGATTTTGGAAACGGTCAGACGTTTCAACTAGTATTCACTAGTGACACAGAAGAGATCTTGCTGGAGAGGGTTTTTATATCCTAGCTGTGACTTGGTAATTTGTAAAAGAGATCTAGTTGAAGATCATGTTTATCCTAACTATGAATTAATATGCAAAAAGGGTAGGAAGACAAATCTTCAATACTGAAGTCCAAAAGCTACAAAGGTAAGACATGTTAAGACTATGTTGATGCAATAAGCCTATTTGCATTTACAAGTACGCATGCGCGGAATTTCCTTAGCAACGAAAAAAGTGAGATAAACAAGTCGCGTTCGACAGGGCAGCGTGTGTCCAGGTTCAATGTTCAAGTGTCGAGATTTTTAGCCTCTACACGGCGTTAACGGCAGCTACCCGCCTGGATCTGATGTTCCAACGATGTCCTAAACCTGAAACACCGTGTTCAGTTTCGCTTCAGAGGAATTTACGGTACGTTTTTTGACGGTATCCAAGCAAGTGTTACCACAGTTAGTGATAACGCATGCATCCCTCCCCCATACACGATGCCATCTATCTTTGCCGCTTACTTCTAGAATTTTTGTCCATTCTCACTACAGCCAGGTTTTTGTCTGTAAAGGTTACCAGTGTGACATAATTAGGAAATTTCAACCTACGTATGTTATAAACCGTAAAAATGTTAGCTAAAATGCACGACCTTGTGTCTTCACAATAATGAAAGCTGATATCGTCACTGTCTCGTGATCTCCGAGTCGTGTCCGGACATGACCCCGCTTGCACTGACTGAGGAGCTTTCGTACTGTGACCAACACTTCGATTAGAAAGATAAAAAAATGTTAAGAACCAACAGCGAGTACACTAATAATCGCAGTAAATGGCTTGGATGTCCGTATTAGTATTAAACTGGTGCTTTAGGTTGAAAAATTGTACTAATAAATGTGCAAGCAAGGTCGCTGCAAGTTATGCAAACGTGACGGTGGGGAGGGGTGCATGTAGAATGTGCATTGAAGTGTATTGCGCTTTAAAGCTGTATTTTTTGTTTAAGTGTTGATATTTGCTTTAATGTTTCTTCCTTTTTTTTAAGGTGCCGGAGTTCAACATGAGGCTGTGTGCAGTGGTCGGCTGCGGTAATGGAACATATCAACCAAGGCGGTTTCAACCTTCTTGTATCAACTTTAAAAAAAGGAAGTCAGGGACATGTCCAAGTAAAAACATGGAACAAAAAAAGGATTTTGATGATGCAACTGTCCCCAACCTTTCCAGCTATGCATTTCCCACTGACAAGAAAGACCCATGGTCGGACAAAACTGTTCTTGCTCACAGATTGCCAACACTTGGGTTCGCTTCCTGTCTGTTACACTACAACCACTGATAGTATGGCCAAGTAGAGCTGCAATTTCCAAGACCTTGCCACCACAGTTCAAGAAACAATGTAGTAGAATAAGATGCATAATTGATTGTACAGAAATATTTATTGAGAGACCTAGATCTTTAGACTTACAAGCCTCCACATGGTATGACTATAAAAACACAATACTTTAAAGCCGTTTGTAGGGATCACACCAAATGGGCACATCTCCTTTCTTTCAAAGACGTATGGCAGAAGAGCCTCTGATGTGTTCATTACCTGGGACTGTGGCTTTTTAGATTTGGTTGATCCAAATGACGTTATAAAAATAATGGCTGATAGGGGATTTCCAATCCAGGAGGACCTGATGCTGCTGAATGCAACACTAGAAATACCACCAGCAGCATAGGGGAGGCGACACATGACAAGAGACAAAGTAAAGAAAACCAAAACTGTTGCAAACTTGAGGATCCGCGTAGAGCGTGCTAACAATCGACTGAAGGACTTCAAAATCCTGGAGGGTACATTTCCCGTAACACTCATGTCAGCAGTAGATGACATTATCAAGGTCTGTGCTGCATTGGTTTGGAACCTGCAGCCAGACTTGGTCAAATAAACAGTTGGCATACAAGCCATTCAAGTTGGCAGAGATAAACTGTATTGAATTGCTGGCAGCTGAGTGCCAGTGACTTTTTTAATGATCCTTTACTGATTATGTTGTGATAGCAGGAAACTGTGACCGATGATAATAATGACAATGTAATGAAGATGTAATAGATAAAAGTGGATCCTTTCTGTAACATGTCCTCAAATGTATTCTCAAACATTTTTCATACATTAAGTTGTGAGTTCTGTACATTTATGCTGCCATACTGGTGGTGATGTAGGAACATATTTTTTGGAATAAAATCAACGGGATCTTACTTTTGCCTTTGTTCATGAAGTGGCTTGTGTAATGGGAAATGATTTATCGAACAGACAAACTAACAAACTAGCAGTAGGAGCTCACAATAATTATGTTTTCCCGATATGGATAAAATTGCTCTTGCTGGTGTCTTCTTTTCATTTCTTTTTCTACTGTCAGGAACCAATCAGAGCTTATAACTGCCATGAACCAATCAATTTTAGAACTGCATTAGCAAATTAGCAGTATAAATATGAAGAACCGTCCTGTGTCTTAGCTCTTCATGTGTATAAACTTCCGCCTCCTCATCCATTACGGCCGGAACGAAAATGAAAAAAAAAAAAAAACTCCACTTACTTCATATACTGTCAGTAAAACACAAACACACGTCTTACACCAGACTTCAAAAACTTAAAATTATCTTTATTCTTAACTGACAGTTCTAGAATCTTCTTTAGAACAGGTGTACGTTCGTACCTGTCAGGTGGGAACACCTGCGGCGCCGCACGGCGCGGCGCGGAGCGCCATCTCCTTAAACAAACGCTGACACTACACACGCGTGACGCAACACTGGGTTGACAAGTTATCTCCCAAAATGGCGGATTTTACCCGTCATGCATTTCGCGCCGGTAATTGCGAATAGGCTTATAGCTAACATGTTCTCAATCCTGGGGACAGCAATACATTACAATATTATTATGTTATGTCACAGATTACACAAAAGAGTTTATAGAGGTATGATATGAAACTCTGATAGGCCGCCTACAGGAAGCTCTTTGCTGACAAGGAAACACAAACCTGGCAAGACAGAATGAGTGAGTTTGCGTGCACAAAAAAGTAAAAGCTTTGTGTAAATTGTTTGGTAGACATTCTGAAATCTGTTGAACAGGCAGTCTTTCTAAGTTGTGAAACTCCCGATTTTGCCCCAAAAGGGCAATCCTGCTGTTAACTGTTTTCAGATTTAGCTTTTAATACATTTTTTTCACACCAAAATGGCCATTCTCTCAAATGCTCTGGACTTAAACCCATGATGCAACCATGGCATTACTCATCCTTTTTTGCCTGTCTTTGCTGCCTATTTCCTGGTCATATATCTCTGATGATGAGCTGGATAATTCCACCATTTTATGATCAAAAGATAAAGTCACTTACATCATCACTGTCAGGTCCAGTCATGCTGCCAAACACTCGTTGTTGTGGTTGGAGCTGCTGTTGTTTATCTGCAAATAACAACATGGACAATACACATACAGGTAAGTGGCAGAACCTACATGAACAAATTGATCTTAACTGTTATCTGGAGGGACTTCATAGTGTCACCTGATAGATGACTGAACTGAAATTTTTACATCCTTAAAGAAAGAGTGTCAAGGAATGCTGGGTCTTAAGCTTATAATGTATTTGAATGTGTTTCATGCCTGAGAAGTGCATTGTTGGCAACACAATCAACAGTATATGTATAAGTGTATGTGAAGATATTGCATTAATACTGACAGATAATGACAATGACACTTCAACACTCTCAAATGCAGAATGGCTTAAACCACTCCTGCACTTCTAGATCTGCATCAATCAGAATGACATTCCTTTGGGAAAACCTTTGTACACACAGAGGCAGCTGTTGGCTATACCGTATCAAACAAACAGCTCACCAGGTTTCCCGCCTCTCTGTGGTTTCATCTGTCCGGCCGTCATGATCTCATCATCCTCACTGTCATCCTCATCATCATCCTCCTCCTCATCCACCATCACATCCTCAAACTCATCATCGTTCAAGTTTATCTTGTCTGTCTCCGTCTTCAGCAGGGTCTGCATCCTCTTCAGGGAGTTCTCTGTCTCCTGAGGGGCAAACATGGATACCATTGGAATGATGAACTTTACTGCTCTGCAGTTGTGTAAGGCAACAAATCAAACAACGCAATGCAACTCATCTATTCTATCCTACTTCTAACATCACAAAACCCACACATGATCTTTCGTCTTCCACTGTCTTCGAAAAGGGGGTCAGGATCTAGAGTTAGCCTTTACTAGTTTTAGACTAAGGTAGACACTTGTGATATTGTTTTTACACTGTTGAATCTCTCATGTTACCTGCAATTAGCCACCGGGCAAGAATTTGGAATAAACTTAAGTATATTCTAAAAACAAATAGTTCTTCAAGTAACTACTTTTTAGACATTATACACCTTGTAATGTAGTAAGCATGCAATGAGTTCCGTTATCACGTGTCATTGTACAATGGATATACAAGCCTGACAATTTGGCTCTCACGTAGTAACTTGGTTGCCATTTGAAATACACCATTCTACTACTGTATTACTAATTATTATCAGCAGGGGGCGCTATTGTGCTACTGGTGAGCACCACCTGGTCCCCACTGACCTTCAGCTGGTCCTGCTCCCCTCCCCAGTTCAGCTTAGGGGTCACAAGGGGTCAAGCATGTTAACACACCACACAACAACCAGAAATGCAGAAGGTAGCATTGTAGCATGACAGAGACAGGAAATATGCATATATAGCAGGGTATCAGACAGGATACAACACACGTTTGTTGCTGTTAGGTAAGTTAAGATTCAGAATGCAAGAAACAATTTCAAGCTGAAAATGATACCAGAAAGGTTGAGATAGACAATCTACACATTCGCATTTCTACACACATTCCAAATCCTGTGTAACCATCTAGTAGCTAGAAATCTTTCCAAAGAGCAGTAAGGGAGGACGCTGTCACCCCGCCCACCTCAAACTTGTCCTGCTCGGCACGGTTGTGCTCCTCCAGCTGCTGCTCCAGGTAACCAAGGTTACGGAACTTCTGAAGATACGACTGGAGACAGGTGAGAAGACATAAGTAACTACCAGGAGCCACATGTACTGGAAAATTCTTGTCAGATGAGAAGCAACTTTCTGGTGTTTATATTTGTCCAAAAAAATTGCTGTAGGTAGTTGCAATAGAAGGCAACAACTAAGCAGTTTTCGTTTTCAGTAATAGATGATGATTGTATGTTGCAGATGTATTTTGTATAAACCTAAATAGCCTAGCATACATTGAATACAAAATTTGGAAATACAAAGTATTTCTTGTGACCATCAAGATCAGACAGTAACCATAAATACAATGTACATGTAAAAAAAACACTAAATGTTACCTCATATTGTTTTTGCAAGTCTTCTTCCAGTCTTTCATACTCGTCCATAAATGCTGGCCTGTGGCAAACAACAAAATAAAAGCTGACTTAAGCCTTGACTGTTTATCCTTTCAGTTATGAAGTCAATGCTAGCTATATAGCAAACTCTATTGGTGAGTCCGCAGCAGGGGTCTAGCCAGCGTCCGTTTTTCCGTCAATTGACGGAAATTTGCTGCGTCTGACGGAAAAATTTTAAAACCAATCCGTCAACCTTGACGGACAAAAATCCTTGGTGGAAGCTACAGGCGGCTTGGGGACGCCGTCCACGGCCGTAAAAGCCACAAACTGTTTGTTTTGCTATTGTTATGATTGTTGACAATGTGTGTCGGCGCCCTTTCGCATACGATAATCTCATTAAAACCCGTTTTTTACAGTCTGACCTATTTTTTTCTTAACTAAATTACAAAGTACAGATCTCAGAATAAAAATGAATTGACTCACCTGACCGACTGCAACGTCTGTAGTCTCTTCCTGTTCCTCTCCAGTTCAAGTTTCTTTTTGGAGATCTTGGCGTCCAGGTTTGCCTCGTCTGACGCCACGTTGTTCAGCATGTGTTCTGTTTTCTTGATCTCCTGTTCCACGGCACGGATGCTCACCTTCAGGTGCTTCTCTATCTCATTGATCTCCAGAGGTTTGTTGATGGCCACAGACCTTTGCTCCTGTGGGCCGATAATTAAGAATCAGCACAGTTTTCTAGCAAGCCTGAAATGTTTTCCGTCCTGTGGATTTTGAACGGAAATCCCATCGAGAGCCAGAAGCTTCCATGCTACAGTAAAAGGGGGGTCCGGGAAAATGTTGAAATCTAAGACCCTCTGAAATGAAATGCTATTTCCTGCATTTTGAGGAGCTAGTTTTAGAGAGTAAGACTCAGCTTGGTTCACTGGCATTAATTTCTTGAGATATTTGCAAAATTTCATTTGTTTAATAGCATATTTACACAACGATCTTTATCCGTCACAAAGGACGAATGGGCAAAATTTCTGTCCATCCACAGCTGCAAAATTCAGTCAGAGGACAGAAGGATGGGTGCTGACTAGAATCCTAAATCAACAACAAGCCATTTCATGAATTTCACAGACATGCTCTCCTAAAGAAAACAACAGATGAAGAGGAAATGAGCTTGTCTTACCCTAAGCTCTACCTCTCTCCCCAGGAGGTCATACAGTGATGCTCCTTTTGTTGTAATTTCTGATGCAAGCTGTCGAGAGGCCTTCAGGTCCGCTATCTGGGGTTTCAAATAGATCAAAAGGTTTGTTTGCATCCAATCTTAATGATTGAATGAATGAGTGTAACACTTCCAATGTCAGAGAGGGCAACAAGAAGATCTATCCCACAGTTTTCTATCTTGAGAAGCAAATGCACAGAGTCACATATCACTGTGATAAGTACAATGCTCATTGACACGTTCACACATACTCAGATTGATAACTCAAAATTGAGTTACATACTACAAAATCAACAAATCAATTGTTCAAATTCTCTACAGAGTCAGACATGTCAGATAGTATGATCGAAAGCTCAACCAACTTTCACTTGACATTACAACACACCACAAACCAAAGACACCTGTTAGATTCACTTAGCCTGTAGTCCAGCCTTGCTACCTTGCCAACAAGCCACTTTGGGAGCGGAGGAGAGCAAACAAGGCTGGACTTGAGGCTAAGATTCACTGTAAAGGATTCAGAAAATGTGACAAAATTTCCAGACATTGTAAGAGATATACATAATCAAGAAGACCGCACCCTGGAGCTGATGTCGAAAGACATTGCTGTTGTCTCCTCTTCCTGTTCCTCCTCCTGCTGTCCTGTGTTAGTCTTCATGGCGTTGTACAGCATGGCTGTCACCTTCAGCAGCTCCTTCACAGCATAGCCATCAGCCTGGTACAGCTTCTTAGTGTTCAGCTTAATGTGTGCTTTGGTAGCCTGCATGGGTCAGGGTATGTAGAGGTTACATGGAGTCTGGAGTATGTAGTAGTAAAGTTACAACAACTAGTTAAGCTCTTCAAAAACACCTTTTTTTTCAAGCCAAGGAGATTTAATCAAATAGAACCTGCTTAGTTAGGATCAAATCACCAAATATTGATTATAATTGTCAGGGAGTATACACTAGTAGGTACAACAATTAAAGTAGTTTTAAAAAACCTTTCTTTATATGAAGTCACAGTATATTTGAAATTGGTGAACACAATATGTCTGCATGGAAACAAGGGATCAAATGTCTCCAATACCGATTTCTACAGAAGTGAGAGACTTTCCAGCATGAAGCACTCACCATAAACTGTGCGACAGACTTGATAAAGATGACTCTGTCCTGTTCTGTGTCCACATCCATGGGAAGGTCTGCATTGGGCTCATACCTGTAAGAAGAGGTACAGGGAATTACCATGGATGGTGTGGACCGTGTGGTGTACATCATTCTACATGCCGTTCTCTTTCACATTGTATGACTATGATCTGCATTTGAAAACAGTCCTATTTGAGGAAGCTATAGCCTCTACCTTGCTTTGCTCGTAGATGAGGTTTCATTCAATGTATCGATTTATTTCAATTTAGAGTGAGAATGAGAATATGCATGGCAATATCAACATCATAAAATTAGTGGAAAGGCAAAGAATCTACCTCTTGAACCTGGAGATTCTACTTAAGTAACTATGATATACTTAATATTCAACAGTCCTCGCTTCCTTTATCTAAATGTAATTATTGAGACAGCAAAAAAACATCCTTCTTTTACCTTTTGACGAGCCATATGAGCACCTCTGCCACAAGAGGAAAGTTTGGAGTGCGGAAGTTCTCCATGGAGATGAGGCGGGGGTACCCCAAGGCCCGCATCATCTCAGTAAAGTCTGGTAGGAAAAAAGTACAAGATTGAGGAAAAGTTCCTTTCGAATCAAAATACAAATGGAGATATAGTTACCTTGCTCTAGATAGTACTGGTTATAGTTATAACTTATGTCAAAATCTTTAAAATGTGACGTCAAATTTCGATGTTCGGCCGAAACTTGGGTTGAGAGGCCTAGAGGCTGATCTGAGCAGATGTTTATAATTACATGTATATGGACCAAGATTATGAAAAATCATAACAATTTTATCAAATCTACAGGGAAAAGTGTGTTCTGTACAGGGTATTAAGCTAACGAGGAGTGATTTATCAGGATGAGTCTGGCAACATTAACTCTAAAACCTTCTTCATTTCACATACAGTTGTATCATGGCAACGGTAAACGTTCTAGTCTCGGCATGCCCCCCTCCCCACCTCGACATTTTGGACAATCTCCATCAACAGCGTTCTGGGCGACGTAGCTTACAAGCAATTTGTGACAGGAAGGGATATTCTTACTACTACTACTTATATTTCTGCAACGATTTACACCAGATCTACGACGACAGGCTTACTTCGAAGATCTCGGTACGACATCTTAAACCTTCTTCGCCGCGGACCGCTTTCTTGAGCCAGGAATTCTGCACATGCGCAGATGAGATTTAGAATAGGCATGGCAGTCTTATCATTTGCCGCTAGGTGGCGTCAGTGAGCTAAAAGGTGGACCAGTCATTTATTGCACAGCAGATATCCAATACTCGATTAGGTCCTTCTTGATCAAAATGAAATAAAGAGAAGGAAGGGGAAGGAAATGCAATGTGTCTCCATACCCATGTAGCTAAATGTGGTTAAAGACCATGTAGCCTATAGTATAAGAAAGTATTATATTTTCAGTCTACTTTGTTCTATAAAGTGTCATGCCACCACGCAACATTGCGCTTCAGTCCATATTTTGAGGCCCACTGATTCGCAATTTTCAACTTGCCCATGAAAAAATTTACCAATTAGCACTCCCTCCTAAAATACAAACAAATGCTAGTACCTTTATTTCAAAGGGTCTATGAGAGAGTCTTGTTTTCTGGAGCTATGAAGAGCATCCAGAAATGAACCAGATACTAGTACCCTGGCTTTGTGCCTTTACTCTAATCAGGGAATCCACCAGCACTCAATGAATGGGAACTTTAATGAGTTTGAAGGATCATCCAGGTAATCTAGACAGTAAAATATTATACATTGTGACACCGAAGTTAGCATAGCTTTCCTGGCCTCTCCTAGATCCTGTCTCCACTTAAAATAATCATCTCTCCTTGAAAATCAGCTTGTCAAGGCTGAACTCATGACTCCCTTGCTATGGAAGAAATACATGAATAAATAATGGAACATTCTCATAGTTTTATTTATAGTCTATTTACCGTAAGAGATGAACAGATACAAAACATGTCTACAAATTATCCCTAGTACCGGTACCTGTAGTATCTTCAGGTCCAAGGGGCAGTCCT
The DNA here is from genome assembly GCF_000003815.2 of Branchiostoma floridae. NCBI lineage: Eukaryota > Metazoa > Chordata > Leptocardii > Amphioxiformes > Branchiostomatidae > Branchiostoma > Branchiostoma floridae. The sequence continues at coordinate 15,942,881 of NC_049991.1, read as the reverse complement.
ATTACCCGGGTGTGAAAGTTGAAGATATAAAAGACACATCTGCACTTGTTGAATACACGTAATCCATTTATTTAGATACTTTATTTAGATATGACAATCCATAGTCCATACTAGGGGTGGGTACCGGTACGGTGTACTGGTGCAAAACCGGTTGTCTTATTGGACCGGTCCAGAAAAAATAGACCTGAAAAAATTTGGTGGACCGATTGAAGAATGAACAGATTATATGATCAGGCATTCACTCGTTTCGGGGCTTACCGGTCGAGGAAAATAAGAAAAAAAGTACAGTAGAGTAGAAGACAGAAGGAAAATGTCCAGACTTTGCATGATGTACAAAATGACCAATAAGCTGGTGGACGTACCGACTGATAAGTATCTAATACCAGCTCAAAAAAGAACAAGAAACAGCCATGACTTCAAGTACCAGAGTTTCCAAGCTAGGATTGATGTGTTCAAAAATTCGTATTTTCCCAGAACTATCGTAGATTGGAATTTGTTATCACCAAGTACAGTAGGGGCATCTTCTCTGGATAGTTTTAAAGAACGCTTGCAGTTAGATGTGCAAAAGTTAGGTGTGACGGATCGTTCAGTGTAATATAACCAGCTGCTGCCGCGCCGCGTGCCTGCGAAGCTGGTGTGTTACGCCGAATGGCGGTTATACCGGCTATATAGATACAGATACAGATACAGATACAGAGTCAACAGTAGGGGTGGGTACCGGTACAGAAAATTCAGGTCCAGGTCCGGTTCAGGTCCAGAGGATTAGGTCCAGGTTCGGACCTGAACCTGAACCTGATTCAGTATGACTAAAAGCAATGGTCCATTTCACTACAAACAAATCTGTTTGGTGGACTATTTGACTCACACTGGCGTTTTAGAATCATACAACGCTAACTGCACCCTTACGATTGACAGTAAAACTTGGTAGAAATGACTATAAACTCTGTACTCTAGTTCACTCTTGTTATTATCTTCCACCTGCAAGCGCCAAAACGTGTGAATGCCTGACATGAAAAGTCTGTTAATTTTCTAATCGGTCCAACATCCGGTCCACCTATTCTTTTCAGGTCCGGTTTTTCTGGACCGGTCCAATAAGAAAAACCGGTTTTGTACCGGTACGCTGTACCGATACCCAGCCCTAGTCAACAGTCATTTCTACCAAGTTTTACAGACAATAGTACAGTAAGTACTAGTAAAGTTGTAGGATTTAAAAACGCCAGTGGGAGTTGAATACTCCACAAAACAGATTTCTTTGTGAAGTACATCATTGTTGTGAATATGGTCCATTTACAAGTTCTCACATTCCGAGTCAGGTCCAGGTTCAGGTCCAGACTTGGACCTGATCCTCTGGACCTGAATCAGACGTGGACCTAAATTTTCTGTACCGCTACCTATCCCTAGTCCATACCAAGGAGGTTTGTCCATACTAAGATTGGTGTTGGCCATTCAATGTTTAAACAGCCAGTCCCATTCTGATTAGGGACTACAATAAAATGTTCTCCACAACATCCCCCATTAAGATGCTTTTCAATTGCCTTTCTTATTTGAAACATCTTGCACTAATTTGCAGTTTGCCATAACCATTTGGCATTGCCCCTAACATCCGGAGTTGGGGAACATATGTTAGTTTTACAAAAGTTATTTCTTCATTTCTTGAATCATGGACTCTTGAGCCTTGAGTTCCTCCATCTTTAGCCCAATAGCCCTGACAACATCATTCCTCTGCTCCTCGGTTAACTGTTCCAGGAGTTGATTATACAATGCCAATGTCTCTTTTACTGCAGTAGTTGCATCTTCCAAGTCCTCGTTGAAGTATATTGTACCCTTCGCTTCAACCTGTACAGGGGAAAAAATGGATCAAGTACATTTTTTTGTATTAGATAGCTGTAGATAAGTTCATCATACAGTTTTAACACCTTAAGATTCATATTTCTTTTTTCTTTCAGTGGCACTATGATGCCCGTAAATGATTGATTGGTATATAAACTATACTATTGAATGTACTTGAATCCAACTGATGAGACAGATATTTTTGTGATCTTGCAAATACTACATTGACCTGGTATCTCGTCTACCTTGGATTGGTCAGGCTCTCTTCGGGCAAATGAAGCTCTCTGCTGTTGGTGTTATCTTTCGTGCCTGGTAATGGCTAGCCTGGGTACCATTCTCCGCGGTCGGCTTTGGGGTACTTTACCCGGCACCGACCTGCTTCTGTCAGCCTGTCTGATTAGCTGCCCTTTGAGATTTCGCTGATAGAGCTTTTAGCCGGCCTTTGGAGTTACCCCGTAAGAACTCCCCCGGCCTGTACCAATTAACTGTACGGGCGGTCACCCGTACACCGCCGAGCGCCTCGATGGTATGGTTCCCAGGCTAGGTAATGGCCAACTCCTACCGCATAAAACTCCTACCAGGTGCAAAACATTACGCACGCAGCGGAGAGCTTGCATCTGCCGCGGAGAAAGCATGGCTAATCTACGTAAGACTGGATACCACTACTTTATTTACCAGAAAGCTTAGGTCAATGACTGACTAAAAAGGTTGTCACTGTGGACATAGATTATGAATGATAGCAAACAGTGCCAGATCCAATCCAACTTACAGCATCTGATAAAAGCTCCCTAGCTTCCATAAATAGGTCAGTTATTTCGTCAATTTTCTTCTTGATTTCTTGTTGGCTCAGCCCTCCCCCAGCACTGGACAGCCACCTAAGTCTGGGAGTGGTCGTGGGAAGGGGGAAATATCTGGCAGCAGCATATCCACAGATGTTCTCCTTGTTGCACACGCAAACCCCTGCTGCTTTAGACTGCAATGCTCTAAAAGACACATATAAAGCGGGATATCTCAAACGATGCGTCAAACATCTCGAAGAAGAAAATTTATGGAGCAGACCACATGATGACTTCACATTGACCGCCGCCATTTTTTCGTAAAGTAAGGTGATTTTTTGTTAGAGCAGCTGTGATTGGTGGAAGTAAGATAGCTCTGACCAATAGGACCTTGTGTTCTATTTTACTATTTACCTTACAAAGCATGATGGGAGCGTTTCTGGGAGGAAGTACCCGGATGTGCTATGGCAGCTGTCTGTTTTTTCGAATACTAGAATTTTGTACCTGCGAAGAGATTCTAATGGTAAGTTATCGTCAGAATTTTCATTCATACGGATAATTTTCGTCAACTTTTCGCTCAGAATATGACCCCTATACCTTGCAGAGCTTGTATGTTAAAATAGATGTGTGCTAATATTCTGTTTATGTGCAAATTTTGGGGAAATACGGGAGGAGGCCGGAGGGTGGTTGCGTTTTGTGTTGCGACGTCCATGCTGTTGCCAAAAATTATGTCACAAAATTAGATTCCCGCCCTTTCCTTCATTTTTCGTCATCGTCATTTTAATTCCGTTTTTATGGACCAATAGTGTTGACAGCTTGTTAAAGGATGATACACCTCGCCAGTAGCTGCTATCTGAGTGCGGCTCTTTGCCAAAGTTTTTCGCTGATTGCCACACCGCCTGGTTGTAGCAAGTCTCCGCCGGTTTAGGGTTTGCGTCCAAGCTTGGTACCACGTGGTTTGTCCTGTCCACCCGACAAGGAGGTGCTATAGACGAATGTGTTAGGATAAGTGTTCATCGAATGTCTCATTGCATAGGTGAAACTTTATCAATGTTGTTAAGTAAGAATGATGTGTCAGCTCGAATAGATATCGACTGACAAAACAAAGACGTTGAAAGATACCGGAAAGTCCGCTTTGGGGAGGGGGGCAAGCTTCTCATCACCTGTTTTGGCACCTGCTAAAAGCTCCTGCGATACTGATAAATTATATTCCGATATTGTAGTCTTACAAAAAGACCTAGATGCAAGGTGATATGGAAATTGTTATTTCACTTTTAAATGCATTTGTAAAATGATATGACTCTGGAGTTAGAAGATTTAATTCCAAATTTTCATCTGTTTCATTGTTTCATGATTTGTGCTAGAATCAGAACATCTCAAGAGGAGTATGCCAGCCCTGCATTTTGCCAATGATATGTCACGGGGACATATAACAGAGAAGCTGAGCTCTTCGCTTCGTCGAAAGGTTGAGTCCGTTGAACCTGCAGACTTTGATTCGCAGTTCCAAGAAACGGTATCAGCGGCAGCTAAACAAGTAAGTTGTACCATTGACATGAATCTATCAAACCACAATAGTTTAGGAGCAATAGTTTCTTTAATTTAAGATCACAAACTGACTTGAGTTGATGAAAATTCACTTTTATTTGAATGGCAGCCAACTTGAGCCAAGACAACAAATTATTTGCTTTTCTCACAGGCTTGCACGTTGGGATGTATTTAGCATTGTATCAAAGTTCAAACCAATGTTTTCTTTTTTCAGGTGCTTTTACAAAAGGTCGAGTTTACCCCGGCCAGAAAGCCATTTTCGTACGAACTAGATAAGCTGAAGTCAAAATACATACGTCTGAATCCATCAGCAACATCCAGTAAGGCTTTGGAGACAGAAAACTCTCCCTCAGGTTCACGTAAGTGCAAGCTAAACCCACTACAATATTTCTGCAACCATTGCAGCGTCGTAACGTATACTTGTGTGTTTATATAGTAGAGTAGATTCATTCCTCAAGCTACAGACATCTTGCACACTGCAGTCGTCCCTTATTAAGACATCTGGAGCCACATAGTTCAAGTTTTGAACTTTGATTCAGCCTGTCAGCCAATATACTTGTATACTTGTGTGTTTATAATGTGATGATGACTTTGCAACATATGCCACAAAATATAGAAAATTAAGTGAGATTGGGATTGCTGTTTATTGTTGTGTTAGTAATTCGAAAGTTATCTGAAAATTAAAAGGAAAGTTTTTTGTCAACTTGACATCAAGATGAATATGACACTCCCCCTACTCTCCAGTGTCTCCACTACTAGAAGTTTGCTTATGGTTGTATCTCTCTGACAGGATCAAAAATGGAAGGAAAACACATGCCTGATGATGGCATTCCACCACCAAAGAGAGTGCTGTTTGCTCCCGACAAGCTCCGTATCCAGTGGGACAAAGTTGCTAAAGTAGGGGTGGGACTGGACAACATGGGGAACACTTGTTTCCTCAACTCAGTTATCCAGTGTCTCAGTTACACAGCACCCCTGGTCAACCACCTCATGTCAGAACATCAACAGTCATGTAAGTTTGTTTGTGCAACTGTGCAGGCAATTTTCATCTTGCTGCCTGCTGAGCTGACTAAATCATGCTCCTAGCAGCCTGCCCATCGCAACAGGGAGGTGGCTGAGAGATTGTGTAAACACAGGCAACCTACTGCCTAACCACATCCCAACACAGTAATACAATCAATAGAGAGTCAATACTGGTGGCCAAACAGCTACTTCTGTGTACAAAATGTCAAACAAATCCATTGAGGTCCTTTTTATGCTATTTTTGTTGTTGCTATGGTATCCAAAATGTTACCAGTAATAATAGTACGAGTCAATGTAATATGTAAGGGAGTATTGCCATGTATTGTATAGTAAGTAGAATATATGATTGTTTTCAAAATTGATAGTAGTATCATGTATTGATTATTGTATTTGTTATGCAGGTCGAGTGAGCGACTGGTGTATGATGTGTGAGTTGGGACGACATCTTCACAGAGTATTTAACAACTCGAACGCTCACAGCATCAGACCAATGACCATCATTAATAGGCTCAAGAGTAAGTACATTAGCATTACACCCGTTCCAAAAAATGACAGATTTTCTCCTTGATAATAAATTATATTTAGTTCAGTAATCAGAATAGTCTACTCTGTTGAGAAATAAGTCAATCCCTTGTTTTATGTCAGCCTTAGATTTTTACATTCAATATCACCCTGTAAAGGTTTCACGCATGAGTAACTGAGTAGGATAAACAAATAAACTGATAAAGCCAGGTTTGTACTTAAATTTCACATGATTTGTTCTCACAGTCACCCTGTGAAAAGATTAACATGTTTGTCAATTTCAAATTGAGAAGAAGCCATGTAGAATAGCTACTTTTTAAGCCAGGGTTGCTCTCATATTTTTACCTGACTTGTTCTCACAGGTATAGCAAAGACAATGCAGTTTGGTCGGCAGGAAGATGCGCACGAGTTCTTCATGAGTGTGGTGAATGCCATGCAGAGGGCTTGCCTCATGAACTGTAATATCAACCCAAATAAGAAGTAAGTGCATATATTCAAATGTTCATTCTGCCATGCTTTAGTGACATTTTGGATACAATAATTCTGGAACTGCTTATTCCATCATATGTCATAACAATGTTGTTGTTTCTTTTCCATTACCACAGTGTTGATACCTCAACGGCCAATACCACCATAGTCTACCAGGTTTTCAGTGGCTACTGCAGAAGTCAGGGTAAGGAGAATCACAATGTCATACTTAATTTTGTAAAGCATTTTTTGTATGCTATAGTATTATTAAGGGGGTTAATATGCCATTAATAACATTGTACACATGTTTCTTATATTTGATTAAACATGTACTTCATGTAGAAAGTTCTTATATGTGTTTTTCTGTTTCATAAATTGATGCAATAAAGGTATCAATAACAGAGCATTCAATTTGCATTATCCTGATATTAGATTGTTACCTTGTTACAGTACTTGTTACATGTACAGTGTATATTCTGTTTCAGTTCGCTGCTGTAGGTGCTCGAACTTGAGCAACACCTTCGATCCTTTCTTGGACCTTCCTCTGGACATCCGGGTAAGTTGTCAAGTTGATTTTTTAAGAGAAATTGTTAGCAATGTAGTTCAGTTGTACGTTGATGAAGATTAGACATCCAGGTAATAAGATATGCCAAAAAGCAGTTACTCAAGTAACTGGATATGATTTTATTTCCTGCTTTTGGGCATAGTTCAGTTGTACTTAATTCAGTGTGTTTGATGATGCTTTTGCGATCATGAGCTACACAGTAAACTGTTGCATGTCGTGCTGATTTTCAGGGTTCATCAGTACAACAGTGCCTTGAGCGCTATGTCAGAGCTGAGCAGATGTCAGACGAGAATGCGTACTCTTGCGAGAAGTGTAAAAGGAAGTGCCAAGCTGTGAAGAAGCTCAGCATACACAGAGCCCCCAACGTCTTAACCATATCTCTTAAAAGGTGGGTGTTCAGCATTCTAATGGACCATCAGCATTGTAGATTTCCTTAGGAATTAAAGTGTGATAATATAAATCTCCAAGCAAGTCTTTAAGCAGTGGTTAATGATGGTTTCTGTTTGCCCTATTTATCTGAGGGCCCTGTTGTCCAATAAAGCGATCAGCCAAGAAACGTTATGCTAAGCCCTGTGAAGATCTGCTTGGGAATATCAATCGGATGTATTCTCAACTTAGTTAGAAATCAATCCGTGCCCCTGTAATTGTAATCTTTCATGCCAGCAATTATCGGAAAAACATTAGACATTAGAAAATGGAAGGAAATTAGATGAAATACAAGGCTCTACTTTGATTCACAGGTTCAACAACATGGGACTGAAGGTTACTAAAGAGGTCCAGTACTCAGAAACAATGAACTTGAGGGCATATATGAGCCAAGAGGTAAGGCTTGTATTTGACTATCCATTTTGAAAGATGAGCTGAAAAATTGATTGACTGTCAATGTTTTGTAAATAGTGCAGAGCTTCTGTGTTAGATTGTGTGGATTGGAAATGTTAACCTTTAAGCTTACTCAATACATGAATCATAAATCTAAAGATTTTTGGTGTTGTGTGTGGCGTAACTAGTAGAGCATTCGGCTCGGAATCGAGAGGTCCCAAGTTCCTTACTCGCCATACCCCCGACATTGTGCCCTTGGGAAAGACACTTTACAAGACCTTCCTCACTTCACTCGGGTGTAAAAATGGGTACCTGACTTTGGTCGGTGAGGTAAAAGGAAAGACTACCATAACCTTCTGTCTGTACTGTGTATGTGGCTCTGTTTATCTAAGTTACTAACTTGAGTGCAGTGCCACATTGTCCTTGTCTGTCCAAAACCAAATAGACAAAAGATTTTTGGAAAAACCTAAAGATAGCTACAGTAGTCTTTACATTTGATGTGTAGCCTCAACATTAACCTGTTCACTGTTACAGGGACCGCCAGTAATCTACAAGCTGTATGCTGTCCTGGTGCATCAGGGTTTCTCCTGCCATGGTGGACACTACTACTGCTTCATCAAGGCTCCCAATGGAGTATGGCATATGATGAATGATAGTTTGGTGGGTTCTTTATTCATTATAGTTCATTGTGATTTGGAGTTCTTGTGAAATGTAAACATATTCCTACTGTGTTTAAAGCTAAACAATCCATGTGCTATGGTTAGCCCCTATGGGATATGCCATAGTTGTTGTTCCTTTCAAGAAATGTTTATTGTCACCAAATAATGAAGATTTAAAATGTATACCTACATTGCCTGTAAGTAGCTGTCCAGTCTTTTGACTTTGTTGCTCGCCATATGTTTATCAGGTATGACAGGTAGGGCTGAATACAGTGCTATCTTGTTGTTCTACATAAGAATACCGTCTAAGAAAAGGATAGAGATTTGATGTATACATGCTTTGCTTGTGTGTAATGACACATTGTTTATATCTTGCCCAATATTTTTGCAGGTACGGCAGGTAGGGCTGAATACGGTGCTATCCCAGCAGGCATATCTGTTATTCTACATAAGAATACCGTCTAAGGAAACAGGAGCATCTTCAGCAGCTACCACTGGCTCTGCTCCAGTTAAGGTTGGTAGCATGTTAACAACTGTAGGTTTAGGTACTTCCATGCAAGTTTCTAACGTAACAACATCTTTGGTTTCTTGAAATTCCCACCAGTGTTGTCATTGGTTTAAATAGCTGCATATTCAACATACATGTAGATGCAGGAGCATTGTGATGTATTTATTTGGGTTTGGTAGGAAAATGAGACAATTTTGTGCTTTTGTGTCGTAGATATATCTGCCTGCCTTGATAGTAATGATACTCGTAAGATTTGTCAGAAAGGACTACTGTTTGATGTTGTGAATAGTGGTTGGAAATGTCAAGGAATCCTACAGATTTCATACTGTGAAAGAGTATGACTGTGAACATAGGCGACCAGTAGATGCCTCATTGTATGAGAGTCTAAAGATGTTTTCAATTTTATTCCATCCAGATTGTTAAGAATGGGCCACAAGGGATTGCCAAGACTAAGGTCAACACCACTGTGACATCTGGAGTGCAAAGGGTAGGTATCAACAAGACTATTGTCATGATGCACAAGTGAATTTAAAATAATAAACAATATTTGATTTGGTGCTTGTAATACAATGGTATCTTAGTTAAGCACTTTAAATGTGTTTCTAACAATAGGTATGAAGTTTTTTTTACCTCTCAAGATCTATGTTTGGATGATATTTGATTAAGATAGTTTCTACCCTATTTCAGCATGCCTTCATTGGTCCCCAGCTCCCTTCTCACATGAAGAAAACCCAGGAGGCCAAAACTAATGGTATGTCTCTTTCCTAGTTCTTTAATGTTCGTTGGTAAGACAATGACTTGTACTGTTCACAAAGATCTCTCGATAGTGTATGTAGTCTGTTCAACCACTACAAAGACTTGCATGTTTGCTTTAATGAACTACAGATATTTGAGGGTAAAACTGTTACAGTAATACATGTATCCAGTATTGCTTTATATTGCTGTGGCCTTCCTGACATGGGTTGGTGTCAGTGCAAGATATTAACACATTTCTGTGTAATTTTTACTCCAGGAACAGTGTCCAATGGACCACTGGGAACCCACGTGCCACGGCAGAGCACCCCTGTCCACAAGCCGCAGGCTGCAGCGCCCACCCCGAAGACGATCCCCGCCCCGCCCAAGGTGGAGAAGAAGTCCTCAATCTTCCGACCCTCCAGCATCCCTCCCCAGTCCCAGAGGGAGAAGTTGGCCTTCTCTATCAAGAAACTGTCTGTGCAGCCGGCAGCTGCCCCCACAGCGAAACCTGAGAAAGCTCAATCACAGCAGAAGAAGGAGGAAGGTTTGACGAACGGCGTGGGAACTGCCACTGCTAAGGTTAACGGACACAACGGGTCAGTTGCTACCCACAGCTCTGGCACAATTGTACCCTATTCCGATGAGGAGTCATCAGATAGTGACGGTGAGAGCAGGAATGGCCATATTGCCGTCAATGACAAGACATCCACCAACGGCAGTGTCCAAACCCAGGCTGAGGATTCAGAAAAGCAACAGAAGCTGGTAGAACATGCTCAGCCCAGCCCTACTACTAGTGATTCAAAAACTGTGAATGTTGCCCCGTCATCTACTTCCACTGCAACAAAAGAGCAGAATGAACATCCCGCCGAGACTCCTGGAAATGGTGCCAAGTCGGAAGGACCAGCCAATCCCGAACAAGAGAGGGTTAATGGACATTCTGTAGGCAAGTCTGACGAGGAGACCAAGGATGAGGAAGCTAACGACTCAGCTCAACAGACTGTAGCTCCCTTCGCAGGTTTCCGTCGCAACAGAGTTCGGTCCAGCAGTGGCGAATGGACAGTTGATGACGTGAAGCATCTACCAAACCCTCCCAGCAATCTTACAGAAGGCATGTCTCCGGCTGCCAGGGTGTCGGCTCTGGAGAGCAAAGACAAAGTAGGGGACTCACAAGTTGCAGGGAACGGTTTGGACGATAAAACAAAGGCAACAGAAAGTCAGACTCACCACAACAATGTGAGCAAAATCAAGGCCAACCACAACGGCACTCACCCGCAAAAGAAGCTGTCAGAAGCCAGTCTCGTCTCTGGGAAGCGGGATCATTCATCCGATGACCACCATCAAGATCATGGGAAGAAACTGAAAACCGAAGGGTCTGGTAGTATCAGCAGGGACACATTCAGTCACAGCGACTACAACACAGTTGGAACCAATGGTACAGCCAGTAGGTCAGGCAGCTCTGACAAGGAGAGTTCATCCTCAAGTAGACACTACTCAAATGACTCCGGGTATCTCAGTGTGCAACATTCAGAGACAAGAGACTCAAGGAAAGACCCTGAAGCACAGAGGAAGAGAAGACACAGTGATTCGGAGGACTCTGACGATTCTGGATATGAAAAGAAACGCAAAAAGCACAGAGATCACCACCATCATCATAGACTTGTAGAAAAGGTCTCAAGAAAACACAAGAAACACAAGAAGAAGAAGAAAAAGCACGAAAAGGAAAGAGATGAACACAAACTAAACACAGCAGCTCGAACTGACAATAAAACTCAAAGAAAACATAAAAGAAATTATGAAGATGACTCTCTTGACCAAGATTCGGATAAGAAAAAGCATCACCAGTACGAAAAGCGACCCGAAAAACAAGGTATGTTGTTACAAAAGCACCTTTCAGTATCACCTAATGTAGCTGGTAGCGCTGGCAGTAGTACTAACAGTAACTTTCGTAGACTAATTCAGTTAACTCTCGGTAACCAGGTACTAACTAAAGTGACCAAAAAAGTACACACTGAGTCAGGCATGATGGAGAAGGTACAGTTGACCCTTGACCCCTGGTTAATCAGGATGAAGCTGAAGCGCTGTCTCTCTAGGTACACTTCAGAAGTGGAGCTGTCCTGCTCAAATTCTGAGGAAAATACGCAAAATAGTGAGCAATCCTCTCTTGACAACCAGGCCCTAACATGTAATGCCCATGACATGTCCTTAGATTCTCGCCAAAACATCCAGCCACAGGTTTCCTTCAATGGTGTTGATGAGAAACAAGGTGCTGGAGATGACAAAAATGCAGCTACCTCAAAGGTACAGGAGTCAGTAGTAACATCAAAGGTCACAGAAAGTGCTGCCCATCTAGACACCACTGACGAAGTTCATTCTGAAAACCAGAGCATCGCAGTAAAGCCTATCAGTCTGTTGCAACTTAGCTCAGTTGACTGCACAGAAAAGGTTGAAATGTCAGATACTAGTACAGGCATTTCTCAGCCTGAAAACAGCTTAAAGACAGATATAACACAAGATATAGCCTTGCCAAATGGAGGGTATGATTCAGCTGAATGCACCTCAAGCACTCAGAAAAAAGAAAGTTTGTTATCAGGGCAAGTAGATGAGAATGTTCAGTCATATCAGGCACAATCCAGCAGTGAAAATTCAAAGTCTTCCAAGCTGCATGCTGTTCCTTCATTGCATATGGAAACAGTCAGCCCTTCTGACACCATTCTTCTCAAAATAAAGAAGCATAAACACAAGAAGAAAGACAAGAAAGAGGACAAAGACAGTCTTAAGACTGAATCAGAAGACTCGAAAGTGAAAAGAGTGAAGAAGAAGAGGAAGAAGCATGCAAAAGACAAAAGCAGCCCAAAACATAAAAGGAAGAAGTCCAAGAAAAGCAAGATAAAAGAAAATCCCTCAACTAGAATGGGTAAAAGCATGTCTGAAAGGGAAGACACTGGCTATGGGGACTGTCTCAAAGGCAATGTTGGTTGTTCAGCCCTTCAACAAGTTACTGAATCTCAGACTGAAGGCAGTGCAAAGAGTTCAGGTGACAATCACCCACCAGCAACTGATGATCCCAGTAATCCTCAGTCAGCCAGTCCAGCAAACAAGGGAATCAACCAAGAAGAGCCAAGGCAAAGGGTTGAGAGTTTGAAAAGGAAAAGCCTTGTGTGTGTAGTTGTAGAACATAGCTGTACATGTCACCAGTTAAGCACAACACCAACAAAGGATAAGCTGCAGCAAAACACAGAGTGTGTGGAAGAAGAAGGTGACAAGAGAGCAGAATTAGGTCAAGTAGATTCCTGTAGTCTTCCCACAATGAATGCAGCAGATTTTGAAATGGGATTAGATAGTTGCCAGAGTTCAGAAGAGTTTGAACACTGTGAGAAGAACTTCCCTTTACCCTTGACTGCGCAGGAGCAGAATAGATTGGTGCAAACCAGGCTCAATTATTATAGCTTCTTCAAGCCCAAGCCAGGTTGCAGGGCTCCGTCAAGCCCAGAGTCACCCATGCTGATCAAAGCAGCCAACAAGACGTAATGGTCAGCCAAAACACAATCTACTTTTGGAGAAAATGATTCCAATTGTGTTCAAACTCAATTATATAGAAACCTAAAAATGTGATGAATATACAGCCATTTTCAAACTGACATTAAGCTGTTGTGAAAATGATACAGTACTTGTTCGTTCAACTTTGTTCCTGAAATTTTACAAAGTCTCCACCTGTTGAGATGCTAAGTAAAAAGACAACGGATATATTATCCAGCTTGCCATTGGTATTCTGTTAGTTACTATTGCAGTTTTTGTAAAACACTACTGTTCAAGAAAGCAACAGACTTGTAAATTGTTTTTGTTTATTAGCGTTCTGTATTTTGAGGTCATTAATACAAGGAGGGCAAGGAATGTGCCAAAAACTTGCAAGATGCTACCATAGCCCTTTCAGCTTTCAAGTACAAAGAAAATGTTACATTCCATGTACAAGAAGACTCCTTCAAGCAGTTACCATCTCATCTATGATGAAACAAGTCTTTCCAGTACGCCAGGAAAAAGTAATCCAGTGTCTGTGAAGATTGGAGATCTGCCCACCTCCCACCCACCTCCTTGGAGGAAACATCGCCCCCTTTGCTAAGTAGAAGAAGGGCAAGGGTTGGTGAGGGTGAGCCTTGCACAGTAGTAGTTCGGTTCATCTCTCAGTTGTGTTCAGTTTCTTACATGTGCAACATGTGCTGCTGGTAACCCGTTTTGTTGGCAAAACTAACACCTTTTTAGCCTGGGTACCATCTGATTACTACCCAATTATATTTGCTGCCTTGAAAAAGTCAAGGCAGCGAGTGTTAGGAGCCATGGTAGTAATCAGGTGGTACCTAGGTTGACACCATTTACCTTATACTTATGTTTTCCTGTGCATGGATACTTTAGAAGAAGGGCTGTTTCCAGGACCCATCCCTCCATCCATCCCAGGACTTAAGTTTGCTTTTTGGGACTTACAAAATTTCCACCCTATCCCAAATATATGCACTTCATGACATGATAGTGATGAAAATGTAAATGTAGGATGAAAAAACAGAAGTGAACAGCATGGCCTCCAAAACAATGAGTGGGATGGAAAAGATTTAAAACTGTAGACAGCCCTCTTCAGAAGTTAGATTTTTTTAGCATGTTTTGACGCAGTTAATCACAGAATTTTGATGTTGAAGTAACTGTATGTTGTGTGCTACTTGATTAGAGAAATGAACTTTTCTATATTGACTTTCAGTGATTTCCCAGCGGTGGGACAAGGATGTCCGTGACGGCTACAGACGTTTTAACGACAGCGAACGCAGCTCCAAGAGCAGTTCCTGGGATGGCCGGATGACGTCATCATCACGATCCATTGATGAGCTGCTGGAGAGGTCTAACAACAAGGGGTATGGGGCAAAAGGTTGGTACAACTTGAAGGAAGGAAAAGTAGTGCTAAGCTTAGAGTTATGAGACCTTGTTTATGATCAACACATTGTTCTGATCTTGTATGTGTCTTTTGATCATAAAGCTGTAATACAGCTGTAATACAGCTTTACTGACAGCTTCTTCCTTGATGCAAACACCGAAGTTGTTGCCTCTGAGGCTCTGTGAAAACAGACATTGGAGGTATTGGTTTTAGTCTGTGTTCTTCTCTTTAGTGTCTCCACAGTTCTTTTAATGTTGTAAATTAACAGGATGTGAGACGGAAGATACTGTAACAAAGTTAGTTTGGCCCCGGTCTAAAGTTGCACAGGCAAGAAAATGCATATACAGAATTACTGAAAAATTCATAATAACGAATTTGACAAGAAATTCCCCAAATATTTAATGGAGGTCTCAGATCATTGATTTCTTGTCTTGGTCGGCCCTCATCAGTTGCTCTCTATTGTTGCAGTGCTATCCTGGGATGGAGACCGGAGCTACGTCAACCGAGAGGCCGACCGTGACAGGCACTTCCACCGAGGTGTGAGGGACGAGTGGGATGAGGAGTTGGACAAGGGGAAGGTGGGACAAAATTCATGTTTTGGGGACAATTTTTGGTTCGGCAGAGTGCTAGTGTGATTTTGTCAGAGTTTCTTAAGTTTTGACTGTGTAACGTCCATTTTTCTCGCTGGGACTCACTCAATTTTGCAATCGAAAGGGAAAATGGGTTTTTGCAATAACGGTGGAAACAATTCTGTAGTACAGTAGCAATTCAATAGAAATGCACACATACGCATATATATGCAGTGTCATGATGTCACGGTGTAAATATAATCACTGCAGACATGTCGAGATTTACAGTACTTCATCACTGTTCCTAACGCTCTATTTATTATCCATATTAATGAATTTTCATTAAGGGTTGAGTTAGTGTACGTGTGTGTACTACATGTGACATCATGTTTGTCTTTTTCTCATTATCTCATTCCTTTACAGACAAAGAAGGTGAAGTCACACAGGTCTGAGCACTACCGTCGACCATTCAATGTATTCCAGAAGATCTCAGATGCTAGGCATAAATACAAGGTAAGACCAGAAGATTTTCTGCAGTCTTTTCCTGACCATGAATACACATACTTTCAAGCCAGTCAATAAGTCAGTAAGTAGTTAATAACAATAAAAGTTCATGTCAAGTTCTCTTTTCATTGTTTATTTTGCATAGATACCTGTACAAGGGTATGTAAGATGTAGCCAACATAAACAAGTATTTGTTTAGTTTTTGTTAGAATAATGTCGATTAGCTATTCATTAGCACATCACTCACATGTATGTCTCTAATGTTGGTACCATATCCTTGCAATTAGCCTTCAGTTATGAACTGATAAACTTTCTCTAAATAATCCGTTATTGTTGATCATGTTTAGTTGATGAGTATTTTTTGTTTTTAAGATCTTAAATTTACTCTTGCCTAGCTGTACACATATAGACAAAAGGTGCAAAGCAGCACATCATTCCCTTGTCTCTTTTTGTTCTTCCAGGCACACAGGGACGGCTACAGTAAATTGCAACCCAGCCATAGCTGGCACGGTCACTAAACCTGGCCAGGCTCAGGCAGAGAGTTCATGTACATGTGGGATGTTGCTTTTCTCAATATTAATTTTTCCTCGTATAAAGCAACCACCATAACACAATTATGTAAGGTCTATATAACTTGTAAAACTGTAAATACGAGTATGCCATGTACAGAAACTGGCCTTTAACAAGGACTCCTGTGCAACCACTTAAGTATCATATTTTAGTTTTTAAGTCAGTCTCAATCAATGATAGATAACATAATCTCAACAGTCAACCTCTATATGCTGCAATATGTTATTAAGTGTTATATCAATTATGTACCAATACTATAGTGTGTCCTATTCAAAAGTGTGTACTACACAGAACATGATATGGTACTATCTCAGACAATTTCAAGTTGGTGCTTACCACAGTAAGTTGTGTTTACAGCTGCAAAATAAGGCAATGGTTGCAATAGCAAGTAACTGCAAGTCCGTATTTTGAAGAGTGGACCTTTTCCGCCATTTTCTTCTCCTATGGGAGAGACTCACACAGCTTGAGTGGCGACCCAAGCTTTGTGACACATGATTGATAAAAGCTGGGCCATTTTGAGGAGGATGATTCATCACATCCGACATACAACAACCTGTTTTTCAGGTTGATTGTCTATTTGCAATTGCAGTCATTATTTTTGGAGGGTCCTCAGCCACACCAGGAGGTCACTAAAACCACCAATTTTGTTTCATAAACATTCTGGACATTGCAGAGATGCTTTTTGTCAATGTTCATATACGCCCCAGATTTAGATCTTTTTTTTTTTCTTTTTCAGTAGTACTGTAAACCTAGAGTGAAGTAGTATAGTACATGCCATGGCACTTTATGCTACTCAATTTTAATATGCTTCACTGCCATGAATATATGAAAATGTGTACTACTGTGTATGTGACATTTTCAGGTTTAGTAATGACTAGACTAGGAAACCAGAGAAGAATGGTTTCCACCTACCTGCCACTACGATGATGTAATCCTGAATAAATTTTACCATCAGCAACACTAAAACATTGCAAGTATATGTCTTCTGTGTAGAAAGCTGAGTCAGTTCTGCTGTTTCTATAGATATTGGAACCCCTTACATGACATATACATTTGTACTTGTCTTACAGCGGTGAAACGTACAGTGCTTTTTACAATAAGGATCTGTAACTTCTGGCTTCATAATTTTTTTTCTTTGAAGGAAACATGTATAGCTGTATACAGTATGTTAGTACATGTGTACATAGATTTAAAAGGTGCCAGTGTCTTCTTGCAGTAAATACCGACTCTGCACTGTGTAGAACCTTTCTTCTTGGGCACTGCTGTGAAAAACTTTGAATATCTACAAAAGTGTGATTGGTAATCAGCCTTATACTATAGCCGTTATCAAGAAATACTATTATCCAGGGTGCACTTGAAATGTATGTGGAGGTTTTGATGATTGTAATTGCATACACACATATGGATGTCCATTGTAACGATACATTGAATATTGTACACTGTAACTTAATACCCAGTACCCAGATAAGGGCTAATGTAGCAAGAATACCAGATTACAAGTCTACAGCCATTGTGTTCCCCAAGACTGAAATCCACTGCAATCACTTCACAATGATTGTAACTGTCCATTGTTGAAATACTAATCCTGGATGGACTATCAACAACGCAGTCCTCCTTTAACAGATTGTAAGGTGACCGATGTTGTCACATGCTACAATCTAGTGTGGTGCAGGCTAACCATGGTATGTAACAATGTGTGTTGCCTGGCCCAAATGTAATTCATGTCAAAGATGAAGTTCTCTGGCTTGTTAACAGTTATTGTCTCAACCGTGCTTTATACATGGCCATATGTATATAGCCTCTGTCGGTTTGTTTGCATCCAAATGAGTGGTCCTGATTTGTTTATGTCTCAGGGGCCTTCACCCTTAATCTGTGCATGTGCATTTGGATCCATGAACCTCCGTGTTGTGGACACATCTCAGATTTGTACAATCTACATGCAAACAGCTGAATGTCCTCTATCCTCCATCGCTTGGTACAGCAGGTAGCTCCGCCAACTTAACAGCCCCAAGGAAGGTCTTATCGTCGTCGATGTAGATTTCCCCCATGACGGATGCTGTCAAGTTGATCCTCATGCCCTGTTGTAGAGGTACCACACCCGCAGTGAAGCACGATGTGGGGATGCCAGTGGTGTTCACGGGATACGGCTGCAGGCAACTCAGAAACCTGTCTGAGTTTCCGTTCTTGTCATAGATCACAATCATAGGTCCGTTATAGCTAAGCCGTTTTCCTTTCATCTGTCTGTTGTAGGTAAGCTGGAGATCAAGATGACAGTGTACAGTATTGTCATACTCGGCATAATCAAGGAGCTTAAACAGGGACCTCCTTGGCATAATCTACTGGTGGCTGGTAGGTAGCCATTGACAGAACATCCAGGCAAATTGAGATGGTTTCGGCCCATGACTACCTGCCTGCCGCTGGTAGATATGCTCGGAGATTAAACTTAGCAGTGCACAAACTGGTAGAATCAGGAATAATACCAATCTCTAAGCAGATGTGGGGAGGCAAAAGCATAACGTTTTCCTAGCTGCCCGCTACTGTTACAAACTCCCTTCAGGTTCTATGTAACAGAAACAGGGAAACAGAAAAACGTGATGATTTTGCCTACCCACATCTTGGAGATAATAACAACATAAAGCCCCTGTCACATATCCGTCCATGGCCTCAAAACCCCCATGTTCTTCCCCAGACTATGGTTAGGATCAAGGGCGTGCGCAAGGTGGTTTCTAGATATTGTCTAGCAGTCAGCGAGGTGGCCTAGTAGTTTTCGCCTTCCAATGCTACAGCCGTCAATGAATTTCAGTCAAAAGTAGCCGCGCGAAAATAATGTTCTGCTTGGATGCAATCAAAGGAACGAACTGGAGCCAGAAAAGGATAGATTCCAGATTACTCCCAACCCACTGACTACTGACCTTGTTTGGGGAGTGGTGGGGAGCAAAGTCGCCTAGATGTGACAGGACCCATGCGCAATGTTCGGGATTTGCATGGGGTGACAACCAACTACCAGATAAAATTTCGATAATTACCTGGCCATATACGAGATAGAGACCGCCGCCTTGAATGGTGGTCGTTCCCTCGTCCCCAGAGCGCTCAGCGATGTCTCCAGGGGCAACTTTCACACTCAACACCGTTTCTTTCGATAGACAAAAGGTTCAGTGACATTCTGCAGTTAGTTAATCAGTCCAAGACAATGAAAAAAGATTATATTTCAAATCTATTGTGTTGCTGGTGGTCGGAGAGTTTCCATGAAATGCACAAATGCAGTTGTACTTACCGCCTCCCTGTACGTCTTTGAAGGTGCCAAGCATTTCAACATCTGTCAGATAAGACACGAAGTTATAAGCACTGAACGACTTTCTGTGATTTGAATACTAGTTATACATGTGCACAGGGCACATGCAGTTTAACGCTTACGAATGCCGTAAAATGGAATATACGCGTATCATTCTGGACATTTGATAGCATAGCTTCTGATCTATGGATGGGAACCGGTTCAAAAACTGTTTTTCTTCTCAAATCGGTACGAAAAAGCTGGACCAGTCCACCGGCTTTGGAACAATTACAAAATGATCACATTATATTGGCAGGCGTTAACACGTTTTGGGGTTTGCCAGTACAAGAAGATAACATCGGTGAAGTAGAGTAGAGTTGAGTAGAGTTTATAAATATTTCTACCAAGTTGCTGCAGTCAAGCGTTCAGAGGCGGTCAGCGCTATTTTACATGGAGATTTTAGTCGAATACTTCATCAAACAGATTCCTTTGTAGCAAAATGGACCGTTGCTTTTAGCCTCTACCAGGCTCCCGGATCGGTGAGGCCACACCAATTTAATTTCTTGGTTCACGGATTTTTTCACAAGAAATATGGAGCGAGAGGGCGAAATAAAAATAAAAATTGTAAAATGGTTGGGGTAAAGGTAACGGCTAATCCAAAACATAAAGAAAAAAAGTTTTCAGCTTGAAAAAAGTACAAAAACACTATTATTGTACAGTAACAGCACCTGTACCCACACTTTAAGGAGCTTATAATATAAAGGCCAATTTGCTACACCAGAAAGCTGGTGAATGGTTTCATTAATGGTGAAAATTTGCTGAGTGGTAATTTTTTTTTTTTTCAAAAAAATAGGAGCGAGCGAATCCGTGAACCAAGAAATTAAATTGGTGTGGCCTGATCTAATTGTAGAAATTAGACAAATAGAGTCAATAGTACGCAAGGGGAGTCGGCCGGCCAGTAGAAACATTTTCCTCACCGTAGACCACCGATCCACGGAGCCTGATAGAGGCTACGTTGCTTTCGGTTTTCGCATACAATCAGGTTCAGGTCCATAAAAATCCTCTGGACCAGAACCGGACTTGTACAAGAAATTCTTGTACCGTTACCAACCCCTATTCTGATCTCAATATTTCCCAGCTCGATCAACGAGAAAGACGTTTCAGATTTACTTTATTTAACTTTGTCTTCAATTTGATGGTGCAACTACTTTAAGAACACGATGTAATGCTACACAACACAATAGTGAACACCTACCGTCAGGGCGGACACGGTGGATGTAGCTCCTCTATAAAGACGAATAATAGTATTTTAAGAAATCATATTTCAACATTCAATGTGTATTTGTAAAGATATAGGCAGTGGCTGTTCATAGGAATATAATCATACATGTAAGAAACAACTTAGCTGTGTTGGCTTTGTCGTCATTTACTTGTACATGTATAACGTTATATGTTCTTGCAAATGAAATGTACGGAGAATAAAAAGGCCGCCAACAATTCCGTGCCCTCCTACTCGTAAGTTACCGATGATAGGTAAAGATGTTCGTACCGTGAGCAGCTTTTGGACCTCCTGTGTGACGTTCTGTCGGAGTTCTCCGATCACTGTAAGTGCATCGAAGAAGCCGTAAGTGTCCGTGTCTGTGTGGACATGCACGGGACAGTAGCATTAACTAATAAATTTACTTTAAAGCATGCCATCAGGCGCTTAAGAAGAAGAAGAGTCAAAGTAACATTATCCTGAATGAATAGCCACTTCAAAAGCAAGTGTTTTACTAGCTTCAAAACATGAGTGTTAAATCAGTCGTCCAAATCGAGATGATGTCATGAATAACTCACCGTTTTTCATACAATTAGTCACTTTCTTGCAAAATTTCCTCTTGTCTCTGTTTCCTAGGGAAGCATGAAAGTCACTTGGTCATATTTCAAGCAAACAAGTATTTCATTACTACGAGGTAAAAAAAAACAGTACTGATCTTCACAACGGTGTGTTCTTGATTAAGCTCATAACATGCATATGTTCAAAGCTCCACCTTTTTTACGATATGGAATACTAAATTCATATATCCCATATACAACATTGTACTAGCACAATAGCACTTGATGATACCTTTAGCTCTTTTGATTCGACTTTGCGCTTCATCCTCCTCGTCGTCCGCGTCACGTCTGACCAACTGAGTGGTTTGCAGGGCACAAGAATATATAAAAATTTTTACATTCTTTACAGAGAGAAGTAAATAATCTTAATAAACCTAGAAGCGAATTCCAAAATCGCCAGAAAATCGAGCGCATTCATCGCCTGCAAATTTATCGCTACATTGTACTGGGTCGGGTCAAATGAAAGATTATTGCACAATTGTAACAGGTACAATGTAAGGTAAAGTGAGGTATATTGTAGAAGACAACTGACTATATTATAACATTATTATAGTACATGTAGATTCTAGGTTATACAAATATTGAAAGAGGACACAATGTGACAATGTAAGCTTAAGTTATCTATGCTATACAGTATTGACATGAGACACAATAAGGAGCTGTACGTCCGTATAGATTCTTATGTTTGAGGTCTTAACTCGTTGTTATGAGGTTTCTTTTTTGCATGGATGTACATGTGTGTATGTATTGGCTTAGATGTACAGAAAATATGACGGGGCATGACATACACGTACGTACATGGAATAGCTCTCTGTTTGACTTGGGTAACGCTTTATCACCTGCATCAATCTTATTCTTTTCAGTGACCTGCTCACATTGGCTGATCTCCCCAAGTCGCACAGTGATCGTGAATGTGGTATTCCGGACGGAAATGTCCTTTTGAGCTCGCAGACTCGTCGGACGAGTTATTTTTCTGTTGCAACCTGGCATCGCCCGGGTTCATTTTGGCCTTGAGAAGAGTTACGTAACAGTAGGGCATAAGTCGGTGTGTTTGGCAACAGGGACCCAGACGGATCTGTTGACCATGCCAGTGACATAGTTGGCTTTGTGCCATTACGTGAGTGTGTTGTGGCATGCACGTTGTGGTTGGTGCGGCCGCCGTGTTGTTGTTCTTATCAGACCGTGTCGTGTGTTCTGTCTGGTTTGGCACAATTATCAGCACGGTTTCGGTCCGGAGCATTGTTGTCATAAGTACTCCCTCCCAAAACCGCTTGATTAATGATGGGAGTTGTGTTCTTGTAACATGTGTACGTTAGTCAATGATGAACATCGCCGTGCATAAATCATGTAAATGTGTAAGGCATTTGCATAAAATTTACAAAAGCTCTAAATAGTTTAGGAAATATTTTTAGAGAAGCATTTTTTTGTAACGAGAGACAAGTTCGTATAGCTTCAGTGTAGTGTAGTGTAGTGTACTACTGCCTTTCCCTGGTTATGTTTTGGTAGCACATGAAGGAGGCAAACTATGCAACATTTTCATAGAATATGGAGATGTATTCACTCTAAGATGAATGTTTTGTATTCGTCTGTAATAGAGGAGACGTTGGGGGTATTTTGGTATGCTTTTTTAAGTAAATATTATTGTCTCTTATTGTCGCTATAGAAATACATGTAGCTAGAGATAATACCCTGCTACGCACTTGTAATTTCCATATGCCTTTTTTTATATATCAATAGATGAGCATCATTATTGGTAACGTTGAAAACTAATTGCAGGGTTATAACTAAGATAGAATTAAGGTTGACACACCAGAAGTATCTAATATCAAAAGAGTTACCAATGAGTGCAACAATCATTTGGACGTTGGCTGAGGTTTTCTTTGTTCATCAAAGTTTGTCTTGACGTTGGTCTGTGACCCTTGAAATACGCCTTGAATACTTAACTTGTTGTTGCAATGACTAGCGTTTTTAATGTTTAATGAGCAACGATGAACAAGGAAGAAAAAATCAAAATGAAACCCCTTGACGCTCAAAAGGGTATGTGAACAGAGGAGTGAACAGGAATAGCATCATCACAAAGGCACTTCCGAATCTACTTCAGACGTACAATACACCTGGCTGCTATGTACATTTGATAACATAACTTCCGTCCGTCTTTCCTTCCTTATCACTTTGCCTATTTACGTTTTCAACTGGACATTTACAACGTCGGAACCGCCCACATATGTTTTCCAATGGTTACCTAGGCAAGGTCTTTTAACAAAAGTTCAATGACCCGTAATGCTGACTTGGGGGTCTGCCTAAACACCTCAAACGACCTCAAACGACTTTAATATGAAACTTACATGGGGCAACGACTTTGTGTGGCGCTCTGGGTACATTTTTATGCATTTATAAATAAAAAGAACGCAAGAAGTCCTAACTATTTACCAGTTATTTGGAGTTAGTCAGCTGTACACTACATCTGTTAGAGTCGTTTGAGGTCGTTTGAGCTGTTTAGGCAGGTCGCAGACTTTGTTTTTATCTATCACACTAGCTTACGATTGACTTTGAATTATTGTAGACCTGATCATGAAGATGCATAGGCTAGAAAGACGTGCTGAAAGTTAAAGTCCCTGTCGCAAAAAGTTCTTCAGCGGTAATGTAGCGTAGTAGTGCAAAGTTACCCGAATTGGTAATACTAATCTGAGTGTTAGAGTTATGGTCAATCATGCCTGCTATCGCCCATTCCACCAGTATAGATCTACTATTTCTGTTTCACATATATAGCGTTTCTTAAACCCTAGGTAGTAAGGTTCCTGTAGCCAGTGAGTAGTGACAGAACACCTTTCTCCCCAGCAAAGTGTCACAGTAAATTCGACGGACACATTTGCTATGTACATGTAGCTTCATGCTTTACTAACTAACGTCTATGCCTCTTGCTAATAAAATGGAGGACGATTAAGGTCATCAAAATAACCCCAAATGAAGCTTGAATCATGCCCTTTTCATATCGCACACCACTGGACAGTATCTAAAGCACAACCAGTCAACCATGTTGAACGAAGAAGAATGCTAGCTAGTTGCTGTACCGGTGTACTGGGAACATTCAGTGCTATTCGGTCAAAATGTGGTCAGAAAAAAATACAAGTATCACACAAATCCCACAAAGAAGAGGGGGAGGGGCGTTGCTCCTTATTCGGACAGCAAAAAAGTCTGGATACGTTACTACTGCCGCACCGACGACGACGACACCGTAAGGTGTCAGGTACTTTGAAATAGTCTTGATTTCAACATTTGTTATAAAATATAACCCTGTGCACGTGCGCGTGTGTGCAGGTGCAGGTCCTGGCGACCACTACTGAGCATATTGGTACATGGTGCAGACGTCAAATGCCTAGGTCTCATAGAGTAAGCTTGTAGCTAAACTCACGTCTGTGTCCGGCTCGATGTCGCGGGTCCCGACGTCTTGTAGGCCCGACGATCCGGAGATTGAAGCGACCGACGCAGAGTGTCCCTCGTCCGCACGCTCCCGCACCTCACAGCCGCAATTTTGTCCCAAATCCTGCACGATTTTGTGCATCCAAAACAGCGTGAAAAGAGAGAGGGTAATGGCGACCACGCTGAGGCAAACACATGCGAGCTGCCACCTCGAGATGGCAGTGCCATGGGCCCCAGAACACGTCTTCTCCCCTCTCTCGCACACAGCCGTCATGCAAGCCATGCCTTCCCGTGGTTTGTTGTTATCGTTGGACCACAGAACGCGCGAAAGGTGAGTCTATATGCCCCCACCCACTGTTCTGGTGTGAACTTCTTCTGGTTAAAGTGTGACAGGTTCCAGGAATGAAACCCAGAACCCCCCTCGTGTATTCACGTGTTTGAGAAGGTTTGCCCGAGGCATGGGTGAAAGACCTTTCCCGCCATATCACTTGCTAGACAGACCTCAGACATGACCGCAAGAAGTGCCCACAATAAAGGACCTGTATACACAATTACACATTCTGGGACTTGCGCCAATGTCCTTGTTCCAACATATATTTTTGACTCTTTGACTCTGTGGATGAAAAGGGTTGAGCTGTGAGTCAACCGATTTTTCAGTCGTTGGAAGCTTAATACTTCTTCGCTTGCATCTCTAATTATAACCCCCAAACTCATAACTTTGGGGGTTAGTAACTTGGCTACAAACATGATTGCTGTCTTATCGTCAAATCAAATAGAACAAAGAAGCGACTGGTTTATAGTGCACTCTTTGTGAACTTGCGCCATTTTGCACTCTTTTACTAAAACTGAAGCCTGCATATAGGAAAGGAGGCCTACTTTTTGCATGTCAACTTCATGGACATACAAAATTTCATATTTGTCGATAAATAACTCGAACAAAAATGTCGGACGCAGCTATGGCATACCAAATGTTCTGAAGGACGTACGAAACACTGATAGTTTTGAACCTGCAAAATGCAAAAAAAAAAAAACATGTCCGTCCACAGCCACCATTTCTTGGCGGAAAATCCGCACACGCTTGCTAGAGAATCCAGAGTGACAGGGACATCCAATTTGGCGAGGACTTCCTCAGCATATGCCCGGTCTACCATTTATATGAGACCTACCAAAAAATATGCCTCTCTTGCATTAAGTTTTGTTTACCTTTAGGGAGTTTCTGAACTCTACCCCCCAGTGACCCACTGTGACACGGAAATAAGATACGCATTCTATTCTGAAGGGCTGTTTGTGAATGGTTTATGAGGGACTTTGACCGAACGCACACCCGGTGAACTAAGGCGCTACTGCAACCCGGGAAACTTTGGCTCGATCGTTTGCGTAATGTTGTTTAAAAATGCGCGATTAACATTTTTCTAACGTTACAACTTCTAATGTGTAACAGAAAAGTTCAAGAGAATTGTAGCTTTGACAATTGTTCGTCTTTTGGTACCTTGGTACGTGGTAATAGAACCGGGTCTAACCAGAGATCAGTTGTACCAAACGCAACTTATATAAGATATAAAGTCCTTGACCAAACGTGTAAACATCAAAGCTGTAAAAGGTGACCGTGTTCTCCACTTCCTCGTCGGGTTCGGATACGTTTGGCTAATCTCCAAGTAGATCCCACGGTGCCATAAGATAGTATCAAAGCTGGCCAGGGAGTATAGCCGGCTAAGGGAGTCAAACGGTAAGTTACATTACGCACCGTGGATCTGGTTGGAGATTAACGTTTGGCCAAGGAGGTTAAAAATCACATTAACCTCCTTGGTTTGGCCATGTCATGCTTATAACATGTCCTCGGGTGCCACACTTGGAGCCGAAATGCGATGTTCGTTCAAATCAATGCCATAGTCTTCTGAGTTACAAACTTACAATGACAGTTTTCCACCAAATTTGTGTTGGTAGGTTTATTAGTCAGCGGGGAGAAGTTTAAGACATTTAGTCACACCTGTTGTCCACGTACGTAGCTGCCATCATCATGAACCGATACTGCGTTACCTTGTTTTGGATTGCGCTAGGGACGGATGTACAGAACTTACGTCTGTCATGACACAAGCAGAGTGAATGTTAGAATTAAGTATTCTCCAAGCAGAGGTTGGTTTGGCGGGAATAGTATCAATTCCATTGTGGCCGAGATTTCTTGTCTCAACCTCCCATCCACTACTATTCCCCGATCCAAACTCTGCTAAGAGAATAAGAATCAGGAGCGTGGGTACTGACCTTAATTGACCTGGCGATGAACCCTAAGGACGTAAATACAATGTTCACCAACGACTGCCGTCCCTCTTCGATGGCGTAGAATTTATAGATGTTCACATCGTGAACCGTTAACTACTTTTACCAGTCCGTCTGCTTGTATAGTTCTCGCCAAGATACAACATGCGTAAAATGCTCTGAACAGTCATCACTTCCTCATCAACAGGGTACTTCAAGGAAGCAGTGTTTCCAGGAACTCATCCATGTTTCGCTCAATTTTCCGGGAAGCCTGCCGATGAACCCTCATGTGTTTTTTGGCATGACGTCAAGTTGTGTTATAAAATATGAACCATGGTTAGCGTTGGAGTGGGTGTCAGTCTGTCAGCGTGTCTGTCTGTTACGACGTTGTCACTCGGGTACCAAGTTCTCACTCTCAAACGGGATAAGTCAAAAAGTCAGGAATGAATTTTCATGATCTTTTGCACCTGTAAGTAACAGGTGCAAAAGTCCTGAAGTCCAACGTAATGGTCTGTTGATCATGCAAATTTGGACTTGATTTGCATAATCAATTAGAGAAATTTATGAATCATTGCGATGACGTCCATATTCAATGGTACCCTGCAGTCATTACATGGAAATGATGATAAGCAAACCCTTGGTTAATTGCCTTGCTTTTCCTTCCACTTGCACAGAGCATGGCATTAATAGCGACTATGTTAAGTACACAGACCCTGTTGTACTAAATTCACTACAAACGTCCAATGCAAATCATTATTTCTTGCTCAATTCCATTAGATATATGGTCTATTCTTCTTTACTAGGACATCAAATGTCCACATCTTCAATGCGTTGTCATTAGAGGCAACTGATAGTGACATGGAAATGTCTTTCACTATTCTTAATCCCCACAGAAAAAACAAACATACAGACACATCAAACAAATGGAAATCTTTATAATGTGAATTTATTGTACATGTAGATCTTCTTGTAGCAATTTTCATCTCATGTGGTGCAAAGAATTCAGTTTATCACAATGTTTACAATTCTCTTTGCCTCTCTGTCTATCATGATGGAACTTAAATACTTTTTTTTCATTTCACATTCTCAACTATGATATCACAAAAGCAATTACATCTGTACATTTGTCTGCTCTTTATAACCTTTCTTTGTGGTAAACACACCTTACAGAAGTTATGAAAGAATTAAAATAAGCTACTCTCTGATAAAAACTAAACTAACAATCTTGTACTAAGTCTAGCATTGTCTTAAGAAGATACACAAACATGTTTTGCATCATGTTAAGGCATTGTAGTATGCATTTCTCAATCCATTTGCTATCTAAAGGAAACACATGAACACATGTAGTCAGCAATTTTCATCAGTCTAATTAAACAGTTTCTACATATGTTGGTTCTGTTGTTATTGAACTGCTGCCAGTTGTGTTGAAGCTGAACTAAGTTTGAAGACAACAGGGATTTGCTTCAGAGCAGGGTTGTCCTCCTGAAGTCCCTTGATCCAGGTGTTGAGAGACTCCTGGCAGCTGCTGCCGGTAATGCAGATGGCAAACACTGGACCCTCAGGAACTGCAGAAAAGAGAATATTTTTTAGGTTCCTACAAAGTTTTTAGGTATACTAGTATTTAGTAAGCAGCCAAAGATGAGGACACAAGGAAGGATACATGTATCAAAAGAGCGTATTAAACACAGGCTTAACACAGCTAATCCCAGCACCAAAGCTGGAAGTTACGTAAATGTCATGTTGGATCACCTTACACAACCTGCAGTATTCCCTTTAGCAGTTAGGTGGTGCTACATGTACATTACTAACACCCTAACATATGTGGTACCTTATGTCAGAACCATAATAAGGAACGTTGTACTCAGAGCAATGTTCTTCCTGTTGCTGACTAAAAAAACATCACAGTACTCAGAGAAAAAAATTGTTGACCTTCTTTCTGTTGGAATCAATGTACATTCTTATATTGATTTTGTACCACTTTACCAACATCAACAGAACCTTTTCTTGTCCCAGTTTACCACACATTACTTGCCAGTGAAATTCACCAATGAATCATTTTGCTAACAGATTGATTACCTCTTGAACTTACACTAAACAGAGAGATAAAACTTTATGGCTGTATCAAGACGTAAGTGCCCCGCCTCAGCCCCCAATCACGCACAACTATAAACAAGGCCGCCATACGGTGCAAATATGGGAACTAATTTAAGCCCAGGAGTGCTGTCATATATAGTCTTGGCAGTACTTGGCTCAGATAGTTGTTGAAAAGACGTCACACTATGGCATGTCAGTTTTGCTCCTCCAAGACTGTGACTGGTTTAAGTTCACACTACACTATTAGGGCTGTACCAGAAGACTGCAAGAGACCCTCCTGAAGTGGTTTCTTTGTTTGCTGACCTTCTTCAAGTGCAGCAAGAGGAAGACTCATTTCGCAGGGGGCGGGAAGCGCTTTGCCTCTAGCGTGTGCATGTTGAGAATGAGAAGCAACAGCAGCGGTACAGAGTTTTCTTGGCTGACTCGATCTGGACAAAAATAAGTCTCAACTGTTAACAGCTTTTTTGCTGACCGGATTAAGATCTCTCACACCATGGACCCGCTGCACATTGCGAACCACGTCTACTACACCGTGCTCGCAGCGTTCGGACTGCCCGCCAACATCCTGTCCATATGGATCCTGGTGCAGCGACGGAAGCAGCCTGGCGAGAGGAAGTCCACGTCCAGTCTTTACCTGTCTGCCCTGGCCATCGCCGACTCGCTTGTTCTGACCTTCATCGTTATCATAGAGCGGGTCGTTCACTCTTTGATCCTGGGCAGTCGAGTGTCCTTTGGTCTCTTCTGTCCGTGGCTGATATGGCTGGACTACGGTGCCCACAATGCATCCATATGGATCATCGTGGCCTACACGACCGAGCGCTTCATAGCCGTGCACTACCCCATATGGAGACACAGGGTGTGCAAGCCGTCCACAGCGAAGGCCAACATTGCTGTAGTGTTTGCGCTGTCTTACCTGTTCACTTTGCCTCACTTCTTCTCGGAGGAGCCCAAGACTTTTGTGAGTGGGAATGCCACATTTTTTGTGTGCGACCTCAGAGAAGACATATCAGCGGAGTACAGACTGACACTGATATGGGGACAGAGTACACTATCTTTCTTCCTCCCCTTTGTGTTCATTATAGTCCAGAACGGAATGATCATACATCGTCTCAGGGGACTCAGAAGAGTGCAAACCAGCGTAACCATGTGCGGAAACAATGGACTTAAACATTCAGGCCCTGCTGTTGAAAGAGATGACAACTCCGAAGCAAGTAACAGCAGAAGAGCACAGAATATAATGCCATGTGAGGCCCTCCCCTCTCAACCGCTGCGCGAGTCACCAAGGCTGGAACCTACTCAAGGCACCAGACCGAGATCTGATACTGATATTGAGACACAGGAAAGACCAAGGCTGCTAACCACTGGCAGTGTAGCAAACCCAAGACAGGCTCGTGCAAAAGTTTCCACAATTACAAACATACAGCTACGACCATCGACCCGCATATCCAACAAGCCTGTATACATCCTCCTCGCCATCAGCTCGGTCTTCGTCCTGCTGTGGACGCCACGACTTGTTTATTTGTTGATCTTGCGCGTAAACAACATCGACAGGCACGGAGATCTCTCCTGGAGGTTGGGCTCAGACATCTCCAACATGTTGGGCCTGCTGAACTCCTCCATCAACATCTTCCTGTACTGTTTTGTAGACAAGCGGTTCCGTGGGGACCTCATGAGGATCCTAACCTGCGGACGGAGGCAGTCAGCACCAGTGGCGGCAAACATGCTACGAAATGACACCCTCTGCGGTGACAGCATTGCTCCGAAACACTGATGCAATGAGCAGCAATGTCGTGATTTAAATTTCTGTAAATGCTGAAGGTAGCTTGTGTCGATAATTCATCTGTCCATGATACAACATAGCTTTGGTGTAGTCCTTGACTTAAAGTTGACAATAAAGTTGTGATTCAGCCAACCATTATTACACTTTGAACTACTCTGTAACACATAGATTGAGATTTCTGTGGGGTGGGTCTAGTGTACGCTAGGATGTAACACTAATATTTTATAAAGCATTTGTTAGGTCAGTTCAAATGGACAACGGAGAGGAAACTTCATCTATTAGTGTTTATACATATGAGGCTAACACCTGTTGTATACATGTACTTGTAAAGTCACTGTTAGCCTTTCTACTTATGGGACTCGTATGCTTTATTGCACCTCCAATAAATGGCACTGTAATGAAGATGTATGAGCACTATGGTATTGCCTTGATTGTTTCGTATTCCTTGCTCTAAGCAACAGGGGAATTGTTGATTCCCATCAAACACTTCAAACCTAAGGTTGTTTCCTTTTTTCAGAGGAAGGCAAAAAAAAAAGAAATTTACAGCTTGTCTTGACAAATTTCCTTCAACCATCAATGTGACCACGCATCCAGTCTAGTGTGGGTTGGCCAGGCTTTCTTTGTGGCAGTATCTTTGGCACTCAGTCCAAATGTACTAGTTTTATGCAGTGGGAGTTTGGGGCAGACTGCTACTATGTAAAACTCCTACTGGATGCAAACGACAACCCTAGTGGCAGAAAGCCAATCATGTAGCAGACTAGATGCCATGAAACCCACAATGTTATTGCCACCTTTCCCCTATCCATAATCTTTCTGTACTGCTCAATGTTTTGTGTCCTATTTGTACTAAACAAATCTTCCAGTATGTTCATCTCCACCAAATGAACTTCTTGTTTGTGCTTAAAACTGTAAGAACACATGTACAGGTTGGACCATGTTATGGTAAGGGACTTATGAGATGATGCCTACCATTTTCCACAAAAGCGACAGGGTCCAGCCATCTTCTTCGCCCCTCATCATTTTTGGTCAGTTCGTCTTCTACCCACTCTTTCTCCTTCATTGCCTGATCTTTTGTTCCCTCCAGTAGGTCAGACCTGGAAATTTAAGGGTACAACTGTCAATCGAGAATGTTGCTGTGTTTTAGTCACATACACTTGCCACTGTTTATCATCAACTCTCATGGAATTCAGAACAAGATCCTGAGTATTTCTCTGTAATCAGATCACTTGACAGCTTTTTATTCTGTGCCTATGAAAGTTCCTACTTCAACTATGCCATGTACCTTTGGTAAGCCTAATGTTTTTCAGACTCGTCAGCATAATTGGAATATGTTGCACAACCTTCTTGCTATAGTATGCAAGGTGGCAAGTAATAACATAATGCCTCACTACAGAAATGTACAAATGACTGAACAGGTACCTGAGTATATGGTAGTACACCTGCTTGTCTTTAAGCCACAGCCGGAAACTCCCCTCCACATAGACTGGGATGTCCTTAGGATGCTCGGCAAGCATCTTCTGCTGCTCTACTGTCTGGATGCTCGTCACATAGGTCTTAACGTTGGACTCTGTTTCATCATCCTCTCTCTGTGGGGCAAAGGACACAATATGAAGTCCTGAAAGACATCAAGCCTAATGTCTACAACTTCAAGTCCAAGCAGTACTGGTCTGACCCTGTAACTCAAGAAGTCCAACCTTTACAACTCCAACAAGTGATACTGTGCTGATTTTCTTTACCTTTCACATTCATATTTGCTGCCTATCAAATATTGTATTTGTAGGATATTCTGAAGAAGAAACAAAGTTTTTATGAAAATTTGTCACTTGTCAGCGGTTGACCCCAAAATAGACTAGGGTCTGCAGCTTTTTCTGGGACTGATTGGTAATTGCAAACAACATATTACATACTCCCAAAAGTCATAGCAGTATGTATTAAGGAGTATTAAGAAAAGAAATGACTGTCCAATACTTGTACAACCACAAATAGGGCTGTGTACCTAAATACCCGTACCTGTACCGTACCTAAAAAATTGTTTAGGTACAGGTCCGGACCTAAACATCTATGTACCTGTACCTGTACCTAAACAAATTAAATCACTATTAAACACTACTTTTTAAGACTGCTGGACAAGTAAATCCCGAATCAACAATGACAATGGTGATAATCTTGCAGTTGAAACTTAAGAAAACTTGCAAAGAAATTGTTTTGAGATTCAAATATGTAATTGCCCATACAAAGATGACAATTTATCACTAGAAAAGACAGTTAGCTACATGTTTAACTTACATGTATTTGGTTAAACTTTTTTAGGTACAGGTGAAGGTCCGGACCTGTACCTAAACCCGTGTACCTGTACCTGTACCTGTACCTGAAAATTTGGTTAGGTACACAGCCCTAACCACAAAGTGTTATTTTCTGTACCTGATAGACCTTAAACTCAGCCTTCCTGTCATCAGCCATCCTCTTGAGTGCCAGTCTGGCCAGGTCCACGGGGTCGGCAGGGAGGGGGTCGGGTAAGGGGTAAGGGTTGATGTGCTTGAACTTGGGGAACCAGTACAGGATACGGCGGAACTTCTTCATGGGGTGGCTACGGAAACCGAAGACACTGATGATCAAGTCTGCGGTATCTGCGCTCGGCATGACACCTGAAAATGACATAAGCATTTACATCATTTCCATGTAAACTCAATATGAATTTATCTAATTTGGCTACTTATTGGTTTGGATGTTTAGATAGGAACAGTACAACTAGCCTGTGGCTATTACAAAGACATAGACATTAAAGATGAAATTGAGCAGTTGAAAGTATTCAGTAGGAAATAAGCCACTTAAGTCTTTACCATAATACTCCATCTGCTCCAGTATGGCTATACCAGTCTCCTGCTGCCTCGGGTAGTGGTTGTACAGTGACTGGATGAAATTTGTGGGCACGAACACATTCTTGGGGAACACATCAAATATCTTGTTGTACACCTCCAAGTCCTTATGCACCCCAAAGTCCTTCATCTTGGCCAGTGCAGCATAGATAAACTCCACATGGCCTCGCCTGCGGATGTCCCTTTTGGTAAAGTTGTCCAGAACCTTCAGGAAGTTTGCTTTAGTCCTGATTTCAGGGTGAACGTCTTCAAATATTTGCTTGTGAAGAACGAGGGCCCGTGAATCATTATTTTCCTGGGTGTCTTTTTTGGCCAGGTGTTGTGATGAGCTGTGCAGCAGTGCTGCTTGTCTGTAGCTGCCAGTTGGACTAGCAGGGCCTTTTTGTAAAGCTCTACTGTAGGTAGCAATGCAGAGACTGTTTCTGCACTGTTTGGGTAAACCTCCAGCAAATGTTCTTCCACAGATCTGCACTTGTCTGCTAATAATCCTGGACAAATGGGCCATCTTTACACCTGGGACAGAAAAGATTGTGAAAAAATGAGCATTTTAACAGATTGACATGCATTGTCATGATGTTCTTGACAAAAGACAGGATGACTAATTTTTCAAATTATAAATACATGTGACCATCCAGGTGGCCTGAATGCCATCCTTCGTCATTTTTGTCCGTAGTGACCACTGGCTCAATACTTTTGCTGGCTATTAACCATAGTGATTAGCCAGCCAAAGTATAGGCCCTTTGCACCCCTGTTGGTGTTATATGGGGGGTTCATTATTGGTACATAACGTTATATAACATCCTCGATTCAACTATATGCATGCACGGGCAACAGGAGCTCCCCGGGGCAATATGTCAAAGATAAAGGATCCGAGACGTAAACAGTCTTGTCTCGACCATTGTTCCAATTTGCAACTATGTTAGACCATAATGCCACCTTGAAAAATGGCAGAATGTTTACAGTCTGGGGCCTTCAACTTTGAGTTTAACATATTACCCAAAATTCCTGTTAACTGCGCGTGCGTAGTCGAATGTGCGAAAGAGCTTATTCACGGTGCCATCCTCCTAAGTGACTGCTGGCCTATCCTGCCAGCTGCCTTAGTAATAGTGTTTAAAAAAAGTCTAATTGACAGTGTTTAAAAAAAGTATTAGTAATTGACAGGACCATCCTGTCAATAGCCTGTCTTTGACATGCTTTGCCTTCAAGCAAGAAACTCGTATCTACAACTTGACAGAGTCACGTGCAGACTCATAAATTTTCTTTCCCATGTTTTTGATTGTTGAATACTATTACATGTACCAGCACATCCAGACGATCCACATATTGAACATACCTACTTTGGAACAACTGCTACAAGGCAACGTTACACAAGCATGTTGGATGCCCTTTGCTTTGTCATTCGATTTCTAGACTTTTTGTTTTCCCTTTTATCATGATGAGTAGTACAAAGGAACCGTGTGTGTAAAAACATACCTTCTGACGTTGATCAATGTTCAGATCATCTCTTATAACGTCGCAAACGGTTATATAACGCAGAAGCCGGTCATATTTTTCATGGGCGCCGCCATTTTGTCCCGTGCACGTAGAACACCAATAGTTCCCGGATGTTCAGCCCCTGCCCTGTGACGTTCACTTGCCGTGAACGGATGATACCACTTTTTAGCAGGGGAGTGGTGTAACGAAAGTTATCAAATATTTGGTAGTATTTTAAACTATATAGAATTGAATTATACGAAAGAATATTCTTACACTGTGTTTTACGTTTGGATATTTGTTTATGCAGTAGATGATGTTAATTGGCCATGTAAGGGACTTTTATCAATGTTCACCCCTCCGTCGCTAGGAGAGTGGTTCCACCTATGCTCCAGTTGCTAAGTGCGGAAACAAGACACATCCTGTAAATTGCACCCTAAGGTTTACCACCATTTATTATAGAGACAGATAGGATCGGATTCGGGTCACAGTATCGCCGGTGGGGGCATCTTGGACAAACAGTTTTTCTAGCCGAAGAGACCGGTTCCTGTCAACCGGCACACAGCTACGAGGAACATGCCGCCGGCTTCCACGATGAGGTTGTCCGAACTGGTGGACTTGTCGTTGGGCACTCCCGACATCGGGGTGGTCAACTTCAACGCCATGCACACGCTGTTCCACGCCATCATTGACCACCTCAAGATCACAGATGTAGAAACTAAGATCGGCGAAGACATCCAAAGAGAGAGGGACGCGCAGTCGACCATGATTTCCACGCGCGGGAGCGGCATGAGCGGGAGCGACCTGAAAGACGGACGGGACGGTGCACTATCCCGCTCCGGGTCAGGCCTCCCTTCCGACGGGGAGTATGCCCAGCGATTACACCAGCTTGAGGACAAACTCTCTTCTCATGAGATTCAGCTCAACAAGCTGAACGATCTCCCGAGCAGCACAGATCTGTTAGAGAGGACCCGGTCGGAGGGGACCAAGCCGGTGGGGGAAATGTGGCAGCTCATGCAGCTCCAGAGAAAAGTGGAAGCGAACGAGGCCGGTCTCACCAAGGTACGTACGTGGTCTCACCCTTAACGATAAGATCAGCTGCTGAGATCGGAGGTAATGTCCTTATCTGCATTGAACGGCGTAATTGCTAGCCAATGTGTCTTGCAAAAGCCTGAATAATTGCTTTTTCCACACAGGCATTACTGAACAATTTGTGCCACCTTTCACCGTAAGTCAGGGTTTTATTAGACGTTCACACCTGAGGTGAGAAAATAACATTGAGCGGATGGAAGTTCTTTAGTGATGTCGCACTTAAATGGGAAACGGTCGAAATCCACTGAAAAACGTTTCACTTTCTAAAGGAAAACAAAAACACAGTGCTTTACCAGATCTCACCTGCTTTGTAACCTGTCACAATAGGCAGAGATTTTTCAATGGCCCCGAATGAGCATTTGATAGGTGTGAAGCCAAATTAGGACCATTCAAAGAGCTTTAATTTTTCCCTTTCAATCAAAGGTCATTTAAAATTCAAAGGAAGACTGATGACTCTAATGAACAATACCCACAAAAAAGACAATCTCTTTCAGTCTGAAAGGAGATACTAATCATGCATAATATGTTTTTACATCAAAGTTTAAACTGAACCAATATTTTGAAGTTTCCTTTAAACTCTGTGTACAAAGAAAGCTAAGTCTCAGATACAACAAGAAGGTTAATATTATTTCATTAGTTAAGATTTATATCCAGAATGAAAGTCATAAATTTCCCTCTGAGATTTCCCTCTGAGTATGTTCTCACTCCTCTTCCTCTTAATGTACAACAGCAAGGTTACTGACTTGTTAATATTTGAAAAGGGCCTTTCAAAGTAGTATTTCCATTTGTAGCCGAATAACAGTAAGGAAATACTCTTGTGGTATATTCTAGTTGGCTGGTACCAGTAAAAGAGTCTATCAGAATTTATGTATGAAGTTTGTTCAGCTGCTTATGAAAGGAAAACAAGTTTGAAAGAAAAATGTATTCCGTCCTTTCAGAAAGCCACATCCTGCTTTTAATCTGCAAGTTTGTGATTGGGCTTATGACTCAAATGTGGGTGAAAGTTCTTGATCCTTCACCATTGCCTATTCAGCCTCAGCAGACATATATCCAAACTACCAACTGCTTCTGTTGCAACTACACATAATTCAATTACACACAGTCTTTCAGGCAACAGTGAAATCTACCTAAGAAACTTTTAATATCACATACAGAAAAAGTAAATAGAAAATAGAACAAGAGGACACACTTTTCTGAAACTGTGTCAGACATAATTTGGACTTTTTCTTCCTGAGTGCCTGCTGGAGTGCTTCTATGGCTCTTGTCACCTGTTAAGCACTGCTGCAGTGTACTTCAGGACTGTACAAGTATGTCAGCTGAGGCGGGCCAGTGTGTATACTTGCCCCATGCATTCCGACGTCATTCGTCCACCGAACTGTTTGAACTGCTCTCCCCGTGCCCCACCATGTATGGCCAGTATTTGCTTAGTCTTTCCGAGCCTCAATAGACAGATAAAACAGGTTAGAATAGCCGTGCCGTGCCACCGGCCAAACAAAACCTGGCCAGCTGGGTCAGTTTATCTTGTGCCCCCAGGCATAGAGAAACACTTCATAAAGGTGTCCTTATTTTCACTTAAGGCTTTCAATAAATGTCTTAATTGTGACAACTGGTAGGAATTAATTTTGACAGATAATCTGTCAATCCTTCCCTCCCTTTGGCTACTATGGTCCAATAACTTTGGCTCAAAGTTTACTGCTATTTATTGATCAATAATTGGCTATTGATCAAGGGTTGAGAAATCTTACAGACGCAGAAAAAATGTTACCATACAAGACGTTACCAGGTCAGCAACCTGCTTGTTTCTAGTGGCTTGTTTCTACTTGGCTTGTAAGTCATTCAGTGATTCACAGAAAGATTGGGGAATGTACCATGAACGAGTACGCCCAAATTGCACAGGAAGGACTTCCTGTTCACAGGCATACCTACTGTTAACTGCTGAGTAACTGTAGCAACTAATGTCCTGTGTGGGAAATAAGGTTTGGGATACTAGAAGGCAACTTGTATTGGCAGAGGAAGTCATGAAGTTTTCACATTCTTGCTTTGTGAGTTGTACAGGAATCAGCAAGTTTTCACTCCATTCCCCCCTTGAAAATCCCTAAGAATAACAGATATGCTATGAACAAGAAGAATGTCAGGTGCATTTTCAACAAGAAAAGCACTGTATTTTGTGAAAACAAGAGTCTATGCCTGAATCACTCACTGGAATTGAGTTGTCTTCAGAGTGGGGTAAAATTAACCAAATATCCGCATATCCAAGGAAATGTTAATCGAGAAGTGGTAGGCATCTATGGATGAAGCTGCTCAAATTTCCACAGGCTGACAGATGTAAATGCAGTGGAAAATTAGAAAGGCGCACCTTCAGTATGGAACAATGGTGGGTGGGAGAAAGCTTTCGTGCTGATACTGTTTCTTCCCACTGACCCCAGCACGTTAGGGGTCACGTGGTGAAGTGGAGGTTTGGTGGCATAGCAGCGAGTATTTACCCACATACACACACCTTATGGGCTGGCGCTTGCAATTACCAAGCAACCCATGATTTTTCATGGCCTGGACCAATATACAGTTGTAAGATGTATTTGCATGGGTCTCGAAACGTAGAATGTTCAAGACCATAAATTTGGATTTACAAAGCACAATTCGGCTTTACTGATATTAGTAATTGAATGGCAATCCACTCGTTACTTCAATCAGAATTTTTTGCCAGCTGTTGTCGTTATAAAATGTATGACATCGTTGGTTTAGTTTGTATCGTTTAAACGTTAACCCAATTGTTCTTTCAAGGGCATAAAGATTTGACTATTCTTTGAAGTTGGCATGTTAAATTTGATGCTGAAAGGGAAGCAAGCATTTGCACTGTCAAGTAGCACATGACTGCTTCAAGTACCACAGCACAGATGGGTTACAAACCAAGTCAAGGCAAAGATACCAGCATGACAGTAGAGTACTAGTAACAGTTAGATTGCTAGCTTGGATTTCTTTTTTTTTTCTAAAAGACTCGTTTTTTAGTTTCAGTTTTTTGAGTTTCTTTAAAAAAAACGGAAACTAAAAAAGCAAAAACTTCTACAGATGATTGACAACATTTATCATCCATTTCCAGAAACCAGGACTGTGTTGTAAACAACAGCATTGCCTAGACCTGGTAACTTTTCACAGTGAATCAGGAATCAATCTACTGGGGAAAACTCTATAAGGTTTTCTTTTTAGGAACAAAATAGAAACCAAAGTGGGCAAGGCAGTATAAGCCAGGTCATTGAACTCCAACAGTATAAGGTGATATGTTCATAATCGTATTGTAAAGGTATTTTGTATACAGTTTCTCAGTCATTATGATTTTGATGATCACACCGATAACCTGGCTGGTGCTAGATTTGTCCTTGGTTATCCTGAGCCGTCCCTGGGGTATGACAACAAAGCGATCTCCAAGTTTCCCAAACAGAAACACTTCATGAAACATTCATGCCCCTCTTTACAGCGTGTCTTTGGACCTTTGTATACTTGAACAATAACAATGGATCATTTCTACTGTTAAATCGAGCCCTTTGCGGACAGACAAAGGTAGACACCAGGTAGAATTGACATGATGAGTGGCCCCCGAACATGCAACCCTCTAGGCTGGGACCATGTCAACAAATGCAGTCTCCTTGGCAACTGAGTTGCCATGGTGACATGGATTAGTCTGGTTGCAGTGAGGATGGTTGTCCTTGGCAACCTGTTCCTTGTAATGCAGCTGGTATCTATTTAGAACCACACTTTGATCCCATGTGTGCCTTGGTAACTGTATCCTATGTGAGAAATTGGAAATTGATCTTGGTAGGCTTGCCAACACTCACAGTCGCTTGCGTGGGAGAGATCTTTGCTCATTTGTCATCGCATCAAATGGGGGCGTTGTATGGCTGCAAAGATAAATTTTGTTGCACTTGATACCACATACCTTTACTGTCTACTGATTTTACAATTTCAATGATATACAAAAAAGGCATTTAATTTTAGGAAAAGAAAGAGAAGGTCCCTTTTTGAACATTTTTACCCATTTTTTTTTAGTCCCAGATCCAGAGAAGAGTCAAATTGATTTTAAGATATGTAACATTATTAATGTTTTAGCAATTTTTGAAATTAAAGGACAGTTGGATTTTAAGAAACAAGGCATTCAATTTTGAGTTTAAATTTGTCACATCTTCTAATGAACTTTTTAGCAATAAAATTAAAATGGGCTTTTTTATACCCTGACAAAAATATAACTTCTGAATGTCTGTCTTGCTATATGGCTGTATTCTGTGTGGCATCGTTGTTGGTTCTCTTGCACTGATTCCATCAAAGCCAAGACCGCATTCTCAAAGACAATTATCGCGACAAAGGGGTAATTTTTTCTGCCGCCTGCCTCCCCTCAGGCGTGAAGTATCAGGTGTTGGGCCACGCAATACTGTCAGTCACCACCGCTATTGAAACATACATCCAATATATAAAAGAGTGCATGGGCCAGACTGATTAAAGGCTTGGATTGCTCTGTTTGCACAACCCAGATTATGAATAGAACTACATCACCATGGCAACTGTATAGAGAAGGAGCTGTCTGTCTAGCGCTGTTGCACATGGGTGCCTTTCTGAGACCCTTCTAACTTACGATAGTGATATGTCTAAGCAAACAGATCGCTCGCTCTCTGTCAACAAAAGGCAAGAACTCGGAAGGATACTTTATTCTATAGACAGACAAAAGATTCTGTTTTGGTTGCTGTACTTTTGTTGCGCTTTGCATGGATCGAGTTTCAAGTAGGTCACTTCTCGGTTTTGTTGTAAAGCTTTGTTGGGCTGTGAGCTGTGTTGTATTGGGAAGGGGGATGAAACTTAAGTCCCTGATGAATTGGTATGTAGGCAGGCAGAATCTGCCATTGCTAGTAATACAGCTTACTGTCTGGATGAGCTTTTGATCCATAGCTCAGATTTGTATTGTCAAGGTTTTAACCTTAATTGCATTTGGTCATCTTTTGTATTGTAGTACGAAAGCCTCTGAGATTATTTGAAATAAGTTGCTGTGCAAACTAAAACAAAGTTTTGATTGTCGTATAGATTACTACGGATGAGAGGTATCAATTTTTCTTGGAAACTTTTCAGCGTATATTATTTTTTGGAAACCTAAGATTTGCAAAACAATCAATGTACATAATTTTTGGGGAACTTAGGATTCTCAAAAAAATTAAAGTGCATGAAATAGCTCAATGAAAATGATAAAATCAGTGTATCTAAAACCTTTCCTTTCGTAGAAAATTACACCTTGCTTTGCAGGTCAATACCATATCAGGCACACATACATCTTTTATAAAGCAAAGGTTTATTAGTCTGTCAACATCTCCCACAGAGAATGTAGTTCCCAACAGTTCTACCGGTCTGAATCATTCATGAAGGGCGAAGAAAACCCAGCAACCAGCAACAGCAGAATGTTCCAGGTGTTTGTTTGAGAGCAGAATGTCACGTTGCTATGTTCAGAAAGACCCAAGTGCATTCAGTGGATATCCTTATTACCCGCCATTCAAACCAGTCGGCAAATGATTTTTAGTGCGTGCAAGCTTACCACAAAATAGAAAGCGATTTTTCAAAGTCCTCTGTTCAAAGCATTTCACTTTTGAAAGCAAGCAATTTTAGTTTGCCGAAGCCTCTAAATATAGAAGTGTCATCAGCTGTTGGTAACAGGCTAATATCAGCCGGCTGTGCA
Organism: Branchiostoma floridae; assembly: GCF_000003815.2. NCBI lineage: Eukaryota > Metazoa > Chordata > Leptocardii > Amphioxiformes > Branchiostomatidae > Branchiostoma > Branchiostoma floridae. The sequence continues at coordinate 15,901,032 of NC_049991.1, read as the reverse complement.
ATATGGTACTACAAGCGGGTACGACTGTTCATTATTTTTGGATCCATCTGGTGTTTACAGCCCAATCTGTTCCCCCTGATTGTGGCAATCAGCCTTCACACCCCGGCTGTGTCACGACCTCGGCTGTTATTACGGCCGCCACCATGGCAACACGGCTCTGTTTGCTGCCTGTCAGAGCTGTCAATAATGTCAGACGTTATCGAAACCTTTGTACCCAACTCAGCAATGTCCAAAGGTTGTGCAGTAAAGTGTTTACTCATTTACAATCTGCTCTCAACAAGTCACAAGTTATACTGCCATTCCACTTATATGGTCGGCTATCAAATAAGATGAATGTAGCATAACATGTTTAAAAAAGCATTTTGCAGTTTCAAACATAGGTTAATATAATATAAATGGGAAAAAATCAATATATAATCATTGTAAAAGGAGATGAAATGATTAACCCATTTATGGGCAATTAGCACCAAGAATATCGCAAAGTGCTACGAGTGATGAAAACCCTTCCTATTCATTACCCCATTCCTGGATTTACATAATGACCAGTTGATGTTGGCTGAACTAACATCACTCTTGTTAGCCAGAGAAGCATAAGATGCACAGGTGGAACATTGTCCCTTAAAAGGGGCACGCCCAAAACACACTTTTCCTCTCTGGTATCGTTGAAGTGGCCATGTCATTTTAAACTGCGTTTGTTTAAGTTCTAAACAAGTGTGCTGTTGTCTTACATCCTATAAAAGTCAGCATCTTAAAGAACATTTACCATGTCTTCAAACAACTACTAGACAGTGCTGCAGCCATAATAAGGAGACAGGTGTTGCCTGAAACGTGCCAATCACGTCCCCCCACCCCACTCATCCCGGCACACCTGTTCACAATAGCACCCAGCCGAGCGGTAAATCATCCCTTTGAGCCGGCTGTTGTGGGCCATTAATCTGCAGCCTGCACCCATGCTGGGTCCCAATCACTTCAGGAAAATTAACCTTAATTTATGGGAGTTATGTTGATTTGGTTGGGGCTGTATGTGTGCAGTGAGCATGGTATAACTGAAACTGAGTTTGTAATGGGCTGCTGTTTGTGGTTACTAAGTTACGGTCTGTCTGAAAACAAGAGGGAAAAAAAAAGAAGAGAGTGTCTGAGGCGTCCTCCTCCAGATTAGATTCCTGTTTTCTTTAACTTCTGTATGAGATAGATATGCGTGTGATATATGTACATGAAGGGACTGATGTATTAGCACTTATTTTGTTACTTCAGTGAAAGGATTGATATGTTAACAGCTAGAGTACAAGTTTCAAACAGAATAATGAAAGGAAACTACGAAGCATGTCACAGACAAATACACTGGGCGTCATCTTTCACAACAGCATTGTCATATGTTTGTATTTCCCAAATAATAGTCTTATTGCTTGTGCTGTTGGCAAATAAATCAATCAGCTTTCTTTATAAATAAAGGAAGAAAAGGATTTTTGATGTTGCCATCATTTTACAACAAACCGTTTTCTTGCAAGTGACATTTCACATAGTAAGTGGGTCGTAAATATTATGCCCCATAATGGGCTTGTGTCTCATACTAGTATTCCCTCATGCAAATGGCATTTCAAATGTTTGTTACCTTCTATTTTTCATGGTTAGATTCTGAACTCAATTGACAAAGGTGGTGCTTAACTTATGGGAAGACAAATGTTGACCGATTGCGTGCATTCATATGTAGTATAATGATTAATTTTGAACTATAATATGTGAGTGTAGAGAAGTTAGAAGAGAGAAAAGAGTGCTTTCCAAGCAGAGGTTAGGCTCTGGCTATTTTTAGAATGTCTTTTAGGTGCTTTTATCAGACTTTCTATTTTGTACCTTTTTTGTTAGGCCATGAGATGTAAAGAAAACAGTACAGAATAGAAAAACTGATAAATACACCTGAAAAAACATTAAAAAAACAGTTGGAGCCTAACCTCTGCTTAGAGAGTAGGAAGAGGGAGGTACTACGGTGGAAAATGATGACAAGAGGCACAAAGTTGTCATGGCCAAGAAACAATCTTTATCCCATACTGTCACATTGTCTCATCAAAATCTGTGCCTCCCAACTGATCTGCTAATTAATAGGTCTGCCTTTTCTCTTAGCTGGGTCCTGACACAATCAGGCCATATTCTCACCAGGTGTCTTTGACAATGACAGGTCAATTAATCATGTTACACCTCCCCTTTGTTCTCCCTTATCTCCTCAGATGCTTCTCAGTTTCTGTGGATTTCTCAGAAGCCTAGCTATGGGTCTTTATGTAGTTCAAACGTGGTTAATATGCACGTTATTACATGATCTCCATAATTATGTTGCCCACCTGCAGGCCATGTCCCTGATTGAAGACCTGATGCGGGAAGTCAACATGCTGAACGACAACAAAGCTAAGGTTGCCAAGGAGATGCAGGACATCAAGGACAGGCTAGACAAGGTGAGGTTGGAGGGATTGTCTGTTGAGGTCAGAGGGATTGTCTGGTGGGGAAAAGAGCACTTAAATAAGGGATCTAACTAAGGCTACAGAAGGATCATGAACAGAATATAGAATCATGTCTGGTGGGGAAAAGGGACCTAAGGACACAGACTGCTTGTGCACAGTTGTAGAATCATTAAAAAATGTCACTTTTGTTTTGAAAAATTCTTGAAAGTGCTATTATAATAGTGATAAATACAGCCTGTGAACAGATATAAAATCACAAAAAATGTTGCTTTTGTTTTGAACAATTCTTGAACGTGCTATAGTAAACAACAGCCACAATCAGTTACTAAAATAGGCTATAAGTCTCTATATAGAAATCTACATCTGTGACTAATCAATGGTTCACAGTGGACAAGTTTAGAGTTGTTGTAACTTAAGACTTGGCATCATAGAGCTGTCATGGAAAATCTAAGTGTTCTTTACAGTGAAATATGGTACTCTGACACTATAATCTAAAACAGCTGGCAGTAAAAAACCTGGGAAGAAAAACACTTGACATGCTTGTAGGTAGGTTTCACCTGGCCGTGGTCCTGATTTTGAAATACTAGTCTGTTACTTCTGAAACCCACTTTTTAAAATCATTAAAAATCACCATCAGAGATTCTGTTTAACACATGTTTTTGGATCATTTTTTATAATCATCCCCATTGCAATATGCAGCAGACCAATTCAGCACCAAGGACATGTCACTAACCTTATATTCACATGTTTTGTAATTTGCTGTTTTGCTTTATGTCTACAAATTTTATACATTTTCATGTCAGGCCTTTGTCTGGTCAGAAAATATGATCATGTACCCAATTGTATTACCGTACATACTATGAATCCTATTTTTAAAAAACAATAAAATGTTGCCAATGCATCAATTTGTCAATCTTTTTTACACAGATGGACCTGACTTCACTAAGTGATAGAATCAGTGAACTGGAGAGCTATCAGGACAAGATGAAGAAGATTGATGAACTAGAGAAACAATTGGTAAGACATTCACACTTCTTGCTAGCATAGATTAGACCAGTGTCCTACAAGCACATTTAATGCTGGTACCACTGTTAATTGTGAGTGCATAGCAGAGCAAAGTACAAATCAAACTAAAATGAGTCATACTTGTTCTTTTATATGTTTTTATGTAATATAAAGATAGGAAAGGTAGTTTTTTGTAAGCTAAGCATATGCTTGGTTGCCTTTTTCTTACTTAAGAGTTTATGGTCATTTCCCTGTATATTACTGTAAATTTGAAGATGAAAGATAAACTGTTATATGCGTTGGAAATAAGTGTCGCATGCTGGAACATGTAGGATAATGTCTCCTATTTTCTTACCAGGCTGAGCTAGCAGAACAGATCAAGAACCTGCCCTCCGCAGAGGAGTTTGATGCCTTTGTCACATGGCCTGTACTGGATGAGGCACTGAGGGAAGAGCGGCAAAAATACATGGAGGTATGTGATCCGTGAACACATTGTTTAAGCTGTAGCTAGCAAACATTTCTTAGCTGTAAACTATTCCTGCATGGAGACTTCATTGGCTACAAGGTTAGAAAGTCGAGAGAAGGTTAACAAAATATTGATATTCTAAGCTTCATTGGATGTTTTACACCATGTAGCTTAAAATAGAGAACAAGAAAAATTGACTCAATAACATTAAAGACAAGATGTGATTTTATGCGTAGTTAAATCATTATGCAAGACTTCTTTTTTTTCAAATAAAGATTGTATACAGTTGTTTAATGATAATTCCCTCCTTTTCCGCACCCAGACAAAGCCGACAGATGCTGCAGATGAGTCTGGAGCGGTAAGCTGCAGGTTTCACTCGGAGCATGGGAATATCTTAAATCCCTTTGATCACTTAAAAATCCTGCACTTTCTCCACAGATGTTGTTGACTTTCAATTTTGAGCACCCTTCATCATTGATTCCTGGTGCTACACTCAGTTTATCACTGGTCTTTGCATGGGCATGTCTTTTAGATTGGCAATCCCTTTTAGAATCTTGTAGAAATGGTGAATCTTGACTTGCACTACCTTGCCTTTCTTCCTCACAGGTTCAGTTGCATGTCTGGTGCACTACTAGAATATGATTGTCTCCACTACGCAACACCCCACTGATACTTTATGCACTTGTTTCAGCTTCCCATGGCATGCACAGCAAACATGCATGATCAACTTGATTGCACACTTTTATTTACAATACTCTACCCTGACAGTTACTTTTTTTCTTAAATTGATAAACTAAAAATGAATTAATGTATGTTCTATTGAAAGGTATTTCTTCAAGCCTTTACACAAAGTTTAATGCCGACATTCACAGCTTCTAGAGCAGCTAAAGAGCAAGGACCCGTCACGCCCGCCGTCTGCCCCTCGGCCTCCGTCATCCAGACTAAGCAGTGCAAAGGAGAAGTACCCCGAGGCACTGCAAGCACTTAAAGAAATGGCAACGCTGTCTTTCGAGCATGAGAAACTATCAGAGCAAGTAGAGAAGTTAGAGGTTGGTACAAGTTATGTGTCTACTCCAGGGATACATTTTTATAGGCCTTATCGGTACTATTCTGAATTCCTAGTCTGGCTGTCAGGATGAAATGGTAGTGGACATGCTGACAAATCTTTTGCATGTCTTTTGTTGTATTTTACTTAATTTGTAGACGTTTGTGGGATATAGGTAATAAAAATGCAGTTGGCAGGGATTATGTCTTCCTTACTGGTTGTCTATGTAAAGTCGATATTTTATTGACATTTTATGCCATTTGCCAACAGTATCACAGACATATTTTTATCCTGGATTTTAAAGTGGTTTAATTTTTGCCTACCTTCATAGGTTACCATGCCAACCAAGGCAGACAAGAGTGAGCTGGAAAAGCTGCTTGAAGCAGGTAAGCACTCCCTCTAAACACCTTAAGTTAGCTCCATAGCTCCACTGGATTCATGACATCATTTGTCCTAAGCCTTTTCATTTTTGTTGAAGGTTGCTTTCAAAATGTAAAACCAGGGGAATCAACAGTGGTGTTTTGTACGATATGGTGATAAAAGAGCAAACACCTCTTCTCCTGTCCTAATACAAGCAATCTCGATGATGTCACGGTGATGCAGTGGTAGTAAAAAAACAGGTGTTTTGGAAAAGATTGATCTTCATATTAACCAGAAATTTGATCTACTAATTCAAATATCAATTTCTAATCCAATCTACTGACGTCCTGGTAGGCACCAGCTGTGGAATACCCCAGATATATACAACAACAGTGATCGCTTGTATGCAAAATTAATTCCATATAAAAAGGAATTGAAGGCCTGGCTCACACGCATCATTTGCATATCTTTCCAGCTCTGGCCAATCAGAAGGTGGATGTACCAGAAGACCTGTTGGAGCAGCTGGCTGCCTTGCGGGATGCTCTGGACATGATGAAGAACAGCAGGGACAAGGTAGGAAGGCTAAATAATAACAACACAGCCCTAATGTTGAAAAATGTGTATGATAGTACTTTTTGCAGCATGAACTATCAAAAGGTGCAGATAGCCATGCTACAGTTCCAAGACATCAACAACTAACAGGTTCAGTGTCACCAGTCAGACAAAAGGTAACAAATGTCTTCAAAAATTCAAGAGTTGTAGCTTCAAGATTCAGGTTCTGAGAAACAACCTTGTTAGGGATCCCACTTCTGACACCAAAATTGTTGAATCTGAGTTCAAGATTCTACGTCAGATTTTTGAAAGAAAAAAGAAAAGGTCACTGCTTAGCTCCATACAGCTTGTCAGAAGTAAACTTGCTTTACACTGTAAGCACATGAATGATATCAATAGCACCTAGAACTATCCTATTTTTGTGCAATTTGACCAAGAACAGAATACATAGTGTTCTTAGTTCTCAGTCAAATAGCATGATGCAGGCACAGTTCTAGAAAGTGCTATTGGTGTCATTACATCACAGCAATTACAGCTATCAGACCACAAGGATTAACCCTCAAACCACCGTATGGGGTCAAAACTGACCCCAGGCGTATATCGATGTGTGCCATCATGGCATTTGTGGTCGAAAACAAATTTCCTCCCATGAGTTTGTTTGTATATATGTCCTATAACTTCTTATAGGTTTTTAACGAGATTGGCTCATTATTGATTAAGTTATCTTAGAAAGTTTATGTATGGTCCAGTGGGGTCAAAACTGACCCCAGCATTTTTTTTAACAAACTTTTCCGACCTACACCTAAACTACTTATCTTAGAATCACGAAATTTTTAGAGAATGATGTACATGTAAGCCAAAATTATTGTAACAGCTTTTGTGCCAATATCATGTTATATGACATTATGACGTCATTTAGGTAATCTCGGCCGCCATCTTGGATTTTGCCTGATGACGTCATTAAATTAGCATAAATCATGAATATTGAGGTATGAAATTTACGTTGAATTTCATAAGATGTGATAAACAACTGATATCTGCTAAGAAAACCTTAAAACTTAAATGTTTAATACAAAATTAGAAAACTTGATAATAATAATAATAAGTAATAGATATGTCTGTCAGAATTTCGTTGCCATGGCAACATGAAAAATGATGAACATACTTTGTTCACTGAAAATTTTTGCTTTCAACATTTTCTAAAAAGTTACCAAGTTTGGTGGCCCTAGCATGAGCCATTCAGACGTTATACGGCATTGAAGTTGTCATCAAAAATCTCCTTCCCGGTCTGAATAGCATTGGTGCAAAATGTGTTCATCATGATCTTTTGCATAAATTATGATGATGAGCTAGAAATATTCTCACCTAATCATGTCAGACTGTTCCACATAGATTAGTGAAACTAAACATATATAAAAATCACAAAAAGTGTCACACAAAAAACTGTATTTGTACAAAATGTTTTGGGGTCAGTTTTGACCCCATACGGTAATCTACGTCTCAAAAAAGCTACGGTGGTTTGAGGGTTAAATGATATATTCCTGGATGTGAACTGGAATTGTATAAAGATTTTTGTGATCTATGCATGATTGTACAATGCCAGTTCAGAATCTCATGCATATGTACATTATGTTAATGTATTGCAAGATGCCTTGCCTCTTCTCTGTATGCTTTGTGTAGGCAGTAACAGTTCTATCTCTCTCACCCCCAGCTTGACGAGCATTCTCGCATCCTGGACGGGCTCATGAACGCCCCTCCAGAGCTCCTTACCCCTCCTTCTACACCCCCTCCCATCGAAGGCGAACCAGAGCCCTTCTCTCTCACACACACCGCCACTCCTGTCCTGCCCCCTATATCCCCCACCCACAGTGTAAAAGACAGAAAGAGACCAACACCGCCCCCCTCCCCAGTACGTAGGATGTCTGACACATCCAAACGCCCCCTCAGTCCCGCAGCCATACTCCCCCCCTCTGGCCCCTCTAAGAAAACCCCTAGCACAGGCAAACTTGTGCAGGACCTGAACCTGCAGATAGTGGGCCTGCGTGCCAAGGATGCCGAGCTGGAGAGAGAAATTAAGAGACTTAAGGAGGCTGTCAGTCAGAGAGTGAGCTTTACGGGAGTGCCTGTACAGGTTAGTCAGGACACAGGTATCTTTAGCACAGGGTGACTATTGCAAGTTTTACCACATTCAGCATAGCACAGAGCAAGGGAATAAACGTTGGAAGTCAGCGACTTTAAACTAATCAATTGCCAGTCAAGGTTTGAATAATTTCCCATTACTGTCATTGGCATTACAATTGCCATTGAAGGTGTAAAATTTGTTCCATTTGGTCAATTTAAGGGTGTTTTTGATTGATTGCTTGGTGACCGTATATGTTCTTAGTTGTGTTCTTATGGGCATGTTCTGTATCTGTCTCCCAAAGAACACTTCCAAGAATGAAACCACAGGACACAGCAACAGTCCGCAGGTAAGGATGGGAACTTCCAAACAATCCAGATGCACTCTAATCAGAAAATCATCACCCAATGACCAGTAAAACTAGAGATTTCAAATACGAACGCACCGTCAATGATCAAGTGGTGATATGATTCATTAATTGACTGGCCATTGATTGCACAAATGTTTTTTCACACCTTTGTAAATCCAGAGCTATAAAGAAAACACAGGGTGTTGCATTTTGACAGTACAATGGTCTAAATCACGTGCACAGTGTCCTAACTTAAGGGCACAGCGTTGGTGATCTCTCTCCTTGGTGCTGGTTTTAAGGTGGTTGTTAATAAGGTGTTATCAAAGTTTGTCACAACTCACAAACTAACCATATGTGATAAAAGCAACTAACACCCACCATTTCAAGCAACAATAAATAATAAGTATGGTAAATATTGTAATATTTGGGTTTTTGTATGAGGGATTTTGGATGGATGTTGTAATTATAGCAAATTCACTGGAAATGAAGAGTATCGCACGAGGTTCCTGTGAACTTCAAAACACTAACTTTAAGTGTTAACAAATTAACAGCTTCAACCATCAAGCACAAAAACATAACATAATTTTTGTGTCTTGATAACTTACAGCACACCATTGTACGATACTGTCAGCTAAAAGCCCATAAAGTTACACTAATTCAAGAAACATAAAAAGTCAATCTAAAAAGCACTTAAGCTAGCATTTTGAAATAGCATCATTGTACATAGAACATCATAAAATTCAGTCAAAAAATTAGTTGATACTCAGCTTATTCAGTTTATTTTCCCCTTTCAGAAAATCATTTTTGCAGTTATCAGTGTTTATGAGTGTGTATTCCCTTTTATGTACACCCCAATCAAAGCATGACTTGCACTTTGCTGTGAGATTTCTGCACACCAGACCTGCCGTTGCCTTACGTTGACCTAGACGTGACCATTCTGTGATTTTTTTCTTTAACCTAAGATGGGCGATGAACACGAACTACAGAGCATGACCCAGGTATGCAAGACACGCTGCTTTTTTTGTGACCACATTTTCCACCTGCGTGACGTTTGATACACCATCCATGTAGCAAGCACTGGAAATATGCAAGATATGATTTCACAACATTTCATGACATCACTAGTTGTACAAGCAACAATGTTGTTCCTACACAACATTTTGGTTGATATTGACTACCATGTCTGTTTATGGAGCACACTTTCAAGGTCATCCAAGAAGTCACAATCCAACAGCAAATCATTTCTTTTGCCACAAGATGTCAATGTAACAAGTTGCACCCACTATTGCTCTTGCACATCAGATTTTGAGGTTGCAATTCAATGTGGCACTGCACATCATACATTTATCATTGAAAGCTTTTCCCCATCTTTAAGAAGGTCAACTTCCTTGCGACTTTCAGTGTACTGAAAAACAACGCTTGTTTCTGATTTTTTGTGCACAATACATTATCCAGCTACAGAGAAGTTAATCATTAAAGATGGGGAAAAAGTATTATCAACCTATAGCAATCTAATTAAGGTTTCGAGTGTACCAGTATAAGCTTGGTACCTTAATATACCTTTAGAGTGCTTAAGGTGATAATTACCATATGCAAATCATATGCTAATAAGTTTTTCTATTTGTTTTAATTTGCTCCATTTTTTTCAATCTCATTTCACGTACTAATGCAGAAGTAGAAATCATGACATAGCAATGATAACAACTGTGGCTTGTTTCATCAATCATTGCCAATCAATAAACCTTTTCCCTGTAAGACTTCCCTTTAGAATTCAGCCATTTACCTCAAGTAATGCATAGCTGTAAACTCAAGGATGGTACCAATACATTCAAACGTACAATCCTAGGTGACTACATGTTCAGTTCACATTTTTGACACAGCTTTTTGATATTTCCCAAGCGATGGGATGCATGGTTAGGTGCAGATACAGAGGAGACACAGCCACAGCCTGACTCATACTTGGATATCTCAGCTTCCCCTGCTGAGATTCCTCCATCTGAGGCACATGATGAAATCTTGCAAGTGTACATAAACAATGTTTCCGAGGAAACAAGTTCTGCTGAAATAGTTGTTGATGAAAAAGCTGGTTCTTTAGATCAGGTGGGAAACTTGGTCAAGATTTTTCCTGCACCCCTCACATTTTCGATATTATCAATAATCACTTTACAGTGAACCACAGAATAATCTATAATTGATTGACCCTGATCATCGATTAAGTTGTAAAATGACAGGAAAATGCGCAACCATGTAATTTTGATGTGCACATCTCTATCATGATCAATTCCACAGTTTAAAAATAACTCACTGTGTGCCCTACTGTGTGTTTAAACTAAAGTAGGTCAAGTGTCAAACGTGTTGCCTTCCAGTTGCGGACTTCAGACATTGGAAAAACTCTACAAGACAAACTATCGACAGACGTTCAACCACAACCACCCTCTGATGTAGAGAGGACTGCACTCTCTAAGTCCCAAATTTGTGATGTGACAATCTCTGATGATACAAAAGCTGAAGATTCTAGTGACAAAAAGTCAAAGAATCAACCTGCTATGATAGAAAGAAAAGATAGTCCTACAAATAAAAATTCTACCCCAGTCAAAGCCGTCAAAGAGTCTTCTGAAAAATATGCTAATGGCAAAGATGAAGGTAAAGAAACTGGAACCGCAAATAAAGACAAACCAGTACCAGATAATCAGATTGATGGAAAAGAAAGTCCCACAAGTAAGAGCTCTACCCCAGTCAAAGCTGTCAAAGTCTCATTTGATAAATATGCTAACAGCAAAGATGAAGGCAAAGAAACTGCAAATGTAAATAAACCAGTACCGGATGATCTGCAAACTATTGCCCAGAAGGCCAAGACCCCCCAGATGACCCCTGTTCCTCCAAAGATGGGGAGACAGACAAAACTCATCACCCCCATGACTCGTACAGGGTGGTACGTTCCAAACCAGAAGTCTCGCAAGATAGAGGTGGGAACTTCTATCCCCCTTCAACCCCCCTCCCCCTGCAAATGCACTGTTCATTCCCCCATTCCACTGCTTTACAACTCATCATCATCATCATCCATTTTTCCATCCCATATTTCATACTTACAACAAGTTTGAACTTGCACTTTTTCCATCAGAACCCCTTAACTTGATTTCCATCATCATACAGCAGTAACAGCACAATTTGCTTTATATCAACAATTTTCACACGATTATGTTTATGGTTGACATTTTCCACTCCATTATCCAGTTAATAGCACATTTTGTTTTGTGCATTTCATTCTTGTGTTTGATACATTAATCATTATGTTCTTTGTTTCACATTGTTGTGTTGTACTGTTTTCACTTGTTCCTGACCAGTTCTTTTGTCCCAAAGAGACAACTTTTTTTTTAAATCGAATGTCAACTCTGGGAGTGCTTCTTTCTCCTGAAGCATTGCCCTCCCAGAATGCTCTGCTCACCTACCCACAATCCCCTGCAGGATGGAGACATGCTGGCTAACCTGCAGCAGAAGGTTCTGCAGCTGCTGGCAGATGTCGAGCAGCTGAACGGAACTTCCTCCGACCTGGTCAGGAAGAGTGGAGACCTTCAGAAGAGTACTGAGGTTAGTGCATGGTGGTTTCTTTCCTCATGCCTAGCAGCATGTAGGGCATATTGGAAGTTCACAGAGGGAGATTGCAAGCCTTTTGTCTAAATGGGTATTGAGTTCAAACATATACATTTTGTTCAGTCCATATTTTGGCAGAAGCTTATGGAGTTCAGCTGCCTTTTGATACTCATGTTCTGAGGCAAATGATTCATTACCAAGACCATAAAGATTACCTAGCACTATCATGATGAAGAGACAATCTGAATGGTCCCAAGTATGCAAAAACATACTTCTGTGCTTAATTATCCCTTTATCATTTCTCTAGTCAGTGTTTATTGTATGATAGACATACTTTGTAACTTGATACAGGTACAGAAAAAACTGAAAAAATTAACACAAGCTACTTTCTTTGTCTTTTAGTCTCTTTACAAGGTTTGCGACAAGTTGAATGACACCAAAGCAGACAAGGACTACGTCACCATGGAAGTTGATGTGGTAAGAAATCTTGCTTGTTTGAAGTATTTAATTACGAGGAACTTTCATCACATGAAAAACTATTGGAATGTCTTGATGGTATCTATGCAACAAACTGCATGTACATAGTGTCTGTCTTCCTTGTCACAACCAGTGGAAGACTAGCTCTTCAATGAGCTGTGCCGTATTGATAATGATATCATTTTTTAACAGAAGTATAATGGTGCTTTGTTAGTACATTTCCCCTACATGTAACGTTAGTTCACCTTTATTGGCGAGGTAACCTACATCCATCGTTGGTGAAAACAGAGTATTTAGGGATATAAAATCAATGGACAGTGGTTGCAAACTGCCATTCTTTCAAAATATAATGCAGTTAGAAACCATCAGTCGAGTTGATATCCCTATGTACCTTGGTTTTATAACCAAGGGATATAGGTTACCCTGCCGATAAAGGTGAATTAGCGTTACATCACCTACATCATGGCTGCACCATTTTGTGTCACAGAAAGCAGACAAGCAGGCGCTGGAGAGCAAAGTCAGCCGACAGCAGTTTGACTCCTCCTTCAACGAGCTCAACAACCTGATCCAGGAGCTGCTGGCTAAACTAGATGGACAGGTAAACACATACTTTGTTTGTTTGTTAAAGTGAATAGAGTTTGTTTATTTGTTTGTTTATGCAACAACGAGGGAATGACAAAAACCAAAAAAATTGTGCATAAGGGGCGTAGAAGACCCCCTTTGCTAATACTTATCTAAAAATGATAATTCTCAATTCAAGTCTAGTCTTCAATGAATAAGAATAAAATGATACATGTAACATTTGAAAGTGCTAAATATACAATAAGGATAATTATCGATACAAGAGAAGACAAGAACTGTACATATAAGACATTGAAGGCCATTAGTTCCCAGCTGTTCAGAATCCATAAGATGCATTGCAGAAGCATTAGTAGCATGGCCTACTTGCAGTGGAAGGCATTTCAGCACTATCAACATGATAATATGAACGCTTTGACAGCATAGATTGAATTTCTGCAGTGGCATTAGTGTTGTTGAAACTGAGTATTTTGGCCTACTTGCGGTGAAAGCATTTCATCCCCATCAACATAGATATACTAATAATAGAAAAAGATCATGATATTTTGGTAAAATGGATCAAATTTCTGCAGTGACATTAGGATTGTGTAAACTGAGTAGCTTGGCCTACTTGCAATGGAAGGCATTTCAGCACCAAGGGCAGTATACTAATACATGTAATGCTGGTTCACCTTTATCCGCAGGGTAACCTATATCTGTTTTATTCACAATTTTAGTATCTAGGGATATCAAGTAGACAGAAGGTGGTTTCAAATTCTTGTCCTACTTGCAGTGGAAGGCATTTCAGAACCAACAACACAACTTTGGAACTTCATTTATTTTGTGGGACTTTTGTGGGAAGTTTGAATGATTGACTAAATAGAAACGAATGTTTGACTAAATACAAATCATCTACCACAGGATGGTCAGTGGCAGGATGCCCTGAAGAACCTGAGCGATGACCTGGACGGCAAGCTGGACCGGCTGGAACTGGATCCCTTCAAGGAGTACATCCAAGGTCAGCTGAACAAGCTGAACAGGAAGATGGCCAAGGTCTCTGAGATCGAGCAGCAGAAGGAACTAGACGAGGCCGCGGGCTTCAGGAAGTGAGTTCTGTCTCAAGAATCATGTTAGAAACAGGCAGCTTCTTTGGACTTTGCTCATAGTGTTTGTAGGAAAGTATCATCACCACAGTCCTTTTCGTCCTGATGGACAGTGCCGATGAGCAACAAGTCCTGATAGACATTTGCAGGGCTTTCTGCATGTCTAACAGCAGATATATATCTATTAAAACTATAAGTTTTATATCTATAAGTTCTAACTGCAATGTTGTCTAACCATCTAAGTTCTGACCATTTGCCCCTTCTGTTGCCAGACAAATGTTCCGGTGTATCTCCTGTGACAGACCGGTGACTATGACCGCTGGAGGGTGAGTTTGTGTCATACAGCCTACAAGCAAAGTTTGATACTGATTTTCAAAAAGGGGTTGTAAACTTAAGTGGAAAGAAACTGTACCGTAGGAATTATTCAACGACATTGCATGTCAAGATGTTGTATCTTACCTTCCGGGCTACTCAGTTCTTCTGGTTCTTTTTATAAGCGGATCACAAGTTAAAGCATTGTTAATAGTAAAAGTTGGAAAGATAATTGTAAAGTTCATTTACTATAGATCTATATGTTGCTGCACATTGTAATGATTTGACATGAATATTTCACCCCAGGCCTGTCCCAGCTTTACCCAGTACCAACAGCCTACCAGTGACAGCCACACTACGACCCTACACCACATATGAACTGGAAAAGATTCGACAGGAACAAAAAACGTATGTTCATGACCACTTTCTTGTTGCACTTCAGAATATTTCCCTCTGCATTTTCTCTATTTACATATAATGCTAGTTCACCTTTATCCGCAGGGTAGGCTACATCTGTTGCTTTTAAAGACAAGGTATTTAGGGATCAGGTCGACTGACAATGGTTTCAAACTGCATAATTTGAAAATATTACAATTTGAAACCACAGACTGGCAACTTAACATCCCTAAAATACCATGTTAAAAAACAAACAACGGATAAAGGTCACCCTGCGGATAAAAGTGAACTAGCATTATGTATATAGTTGTAGTTACAATTTTAGACCTTTGAGAACACTAGTCACTTTTGGTAGACTAGATTAGCCCTTAGCTACAGGATTGTCATCATAAATTTCAAGCGCTATGTTCCCGTAGTCCCATTGTAGGAAGCGAGGACAATGCGACCAGGTTTCAGAAAGCCATGGCCATGAGGAAGCTAGCTAAGCTGAAAAGGAAGAACATCCACATGTACAGGCTAGTTATAAACCAGGGCATAGACCAGATCATGGCCAAGCTCATGAAGAAGCACAGACATCGTAGCAAGGACCAACTGCTCAAGTGTCAGACAGCCAGGCTGCAACCATTGCAGGGACCCACACTGCCATCGTAAGGCTCTAGATAGGGAACAACTGCCATCGTAAGGCTTTAGCTAGGGACCAACATTGTCATCGTAAGGCTTTAGATATTGACCCACACTGCCATCGTAAGGCTTTAGCTAGGGACCAACATTGCCATCGTAAGGCTCTAGATAGGGAATAACTGCCATCGTAAGGCTTTAGATAGGGGCCAACTTTCCCATCACAAGGCTTTAGATAGGGACTCACTCCCCAAACATACAAATGTAAGGCTTTAGATGGTGACCCTCACTCCTATCATTGGCTTTACCTGTAATTCAAGAAGTTTAGAAACTTTTAAAAAGGTTGAAAATGGGTATTGGAATGTTTTTCAAGAACATTTTATATAAGCCTTTATATGTGAGCAATAGTTACTGATGATGTCTGTACTTTTCTTTAGCTATCGTTGGAGACATAGAAGGTAAACGGTGCAATTGATAACAATTAGCTCTGCACAAGTCTGCTTGCCTAGATCTGCAAAAAAAGCCAAACACTACACAGAATCTGCTTTTTTTTCCATATCAGAAAAAGTAGATGAAAATTTTTTTCCCCAATGATGTAAATTGTGCATCATGTTTGTTTGCATGTCCAGTGCTAGCTGGCTCAGAAGGCATAAATCCAGTTTTTGAGAGTCAGTGTCCTGTATGTATCATAATCTCACATTTTCCTGTAAAACACAAAAGCAAAAAAAAGTTAGGCAGTTTCTTCTAGTGGCATGTAATTCTCCATAACAGTATTTTGGAGCACACTGTTTAGTCAGATCCACAATTTTCATTGTATGTGTGTTCTTCCTGTGGTCCTTATCAACATACAGAGAAATAACATGCATTGAATAGAAAGTGATAAAGTCTATGTGAAGTTGTGTGCTGACATTTTGTATCTCCTATTCTAGCCTGGCACAGCCCGCTCCACAGGACTATGACTTATACTTCTCCCAGCCGCGCCCCTGCGGAGGAAGCCACACGATGACATACCCCAACAAGAGATTCACCAAGCTCACACCTGGCGGACAGTGAGTCTTCTGTTAACTACACATTTAATAACTTGATACTTGATAAGCTCTGCCAAAAAGCTGTTACTCAAGCAACTGGATACGGTCTGTCATACTTTTCAGATAACATCCACTACCTTTCATCAGTGACACTAAAGTGATCTGGGAGAAACTGGTCTCTTATAGCCTAACTATGAATGCAAAAGAGCTGAAGGAAAATTTGGATGTCCAATAGGAAACAAGGTACTTGATACAGTCTCCTCAAGGTTGTACTGAGTGGCCTGCATCAAGTCGACATCTGTTGCAAACCATTCTGCGCCATTCCAGGTCACATTTGGGCCACACAATTTGTATTCATTGCTTAACTATATGGGACCCACAGTCAGTGAACTACTTTTGGAATGATCAATATTGACTACACAGTGTCACTGACAAGGGATAGTGGATTCTATCCGAAACGTCTGTCCGTTTCCAAAAACATATCCAGTTGCTTGAGTAACTACTTTTTGGCATAAAACTGTCAAAGACATTCAGCAGCAAAGTTTTAGATGACATTGAATTTCTGTTTCAACCCTTTCCTTTTCTATCACCTATCATTTACACCTCAGCCTAATCAATAGCCTAGTCGATAGACTGCTTTTTCAAAGTGTTAACTTCTTCTATGTCTGATATGAATTTAGTGTGCCCACAAAAATATTAAGTCACTATTTTGTCTCTTACAGATATGTAGTAGAAGAGCAACCACAGGTGCAAGTTTTCCACGTCAAGTAAGTATCCATAAGTTACTTGAATCACACTAGCAGTACCTTTGTTTGATGGTCTTGGTCCATGAATTTGCCTTCAAACTGCAGCATTTATCTGTTGTTTATTGACTTAGTTTGGCTATTCTGAGCTGCTTGACTAGACTGTGGCTATTACATGTACAAAAAAAGGGCTTGCTGTTTGACAAAGACTAATAAAATTGAGTATTTGACCTGATGCAGTATGACACAAGAAGACAATCTCGGTGGAGAATCATTCGAACACCATATTCATAGCAAAGACCATGTTTGTTTACATTTTTGTTGCACAATGTTGTGTATTATTATAAACTTACTACATGTACTTGCTTTGTCAACTCCAGGGAGGAGCTTGACATCATTGGAGCTGACGGCCACATCTACAAAGGTCGTGTGGAGATCGATGATGGGAGACTCCCTACCCTGACACAGGTAAATATGATACTACTGCCTTCCAGCATGTTAGAAAATACAGTTTTCCTTTGAGTTTACATAAATCTTAGTAGAGTGGAATCATTCCTCAGCTAACCGACATCTATTGCACCGCCGCATAGTTCAAGTCTCTGAACCTTTACTGGCAGGCTGAATAAAGGTTCAGAAACTTGAACTAATACAGTGTCACTCCAGATGTCTTATTGAGGGATTACTGCAGTGCGATAGAGGAATGGGTCCACTCTACTATAGAGTCTTTTTGAGTTTAGTTATTACGTGTTACTAGACATAATAGATTTAACATTAATAACTTTACTTAAAATCATACAGGATAAGATGTTGTACATGTAGCAACTTTTTACAACGATTACATTTCATTAACAGCAACCAAAGGGCCCAGTGTCTCCTGGTTCCCAGAGGAGACGAGTGCAGAAGCCTGGAGCTTATTCCCCGCGCTCCGACCAGCGCCCGTCCCCGCCCGGTCGGCCCCAGTCTGCCCACGCCACGTCTCCCCGGCCCGGCTCCTCCAACCACCGCCCGCACACCGCCGGGAGTCGGTCTGTCTCCAGGACCTCCCAGACGCGAGAAGTGATTGACGAGTCAACGGGCGAGCAGCAGCACTCTCCGCCCCCCACGAGACAAGCCACACCCGGAGACGATAGAAGCGGAGGAGCCGGACAGACAGAAGTGTCTGCCACAGCGTAACTAACTTCACACAACTCTCCTGGGGATACCATAGCCACACTTGCATTTCTCAACAGTTTCTCTACATACCTGTCTCGGCAAGCTCAATAACTTTGGTAAGGAGCGGAGCCAGAAAGACTGAAGTCTCTGCTACGGCATAACTTCAAACAACTCTCATGGGGATACCATAGCCACACTGTAATAGCCACTTGCATTTCTCAAGACAAATTTCTCTACCTACCTGTCTCGGCAAGCTCAATTAGAACTTTCAAATTGGTAACCATTAAACAATTTTCACCACTTGAAGCTCACCTGGTTTAGTCCCAGAAGTGTACATTGTTGTTTGTTCAATTTAATGTAAAGCCAGACTAAAAGACGTTTATGTAACCAAAGTGGTCCCTTCCCCGGTTTAAGATGTAGTAAAACTTAGCATTTGTACAGTATCTAAGACAGTTTGTATTACCTGCCTGTGTCTGTACATATCCCAACATGGGCCAGGGCTGAATGCTGCTATGCAAAAGAAGATTCCAGTGAACGTATTTGTGAAATGTTTGTACATGTAGATGCATTATTTTGTGATAAATGTGTAAATTCCTTTTAAAACAAGCTGATTTCACAGCCATGATGTTGACTGTGCTGCTCAAGTCCTCTGTCTGTGTGCTAATGATTTATAAACTATAACAGCACTCTGTCCAGGGATAGCCACACTGCACAAGCCATGTATATGTGAAAAAAAATGCACCAAAAATATAACTGCAAGTCAAAATTCTTGAGATGAATTTATGAAGAATGAACTATTTGTACATAGACAAATGCTTGAATGTGCTTCCAAAGATGATTGATGTACGATGCAGTGGTAGATGCACCAACAGTGTCCAGGGATGTTGACTACATTCTCTGGCACTGATTTTAGTTTAGGATTTTCAAGCCACGGCCAATGGTCACTTGCCATAGCACCACACTTGTGTGTACCAGTGCCTTCTGTAGAAACCATTAGTATTTAGGGTATTTATCAAGATGATTTTACACAACTCTGCTTTTATGCACCTGATAGAAGTGCAATATACTGAATGTGCACCTGTCTTGTATATATGTGACAGACAGAAATTCAGTTTACATTTTGTACATGTAGCAACAAAGTACAGAAGGTCTTGAATGTTATATTTGTAGTACCACACTTTTTAGAGGTTGCATACTAGTGGTCAATGTTGAAGACAATGACTAAGGTAGTTTTTCACAATGAGTCATGCACATATTTTGTGCTGTGCAATCACATACGAATGACGAGTTTGTTGGAATGTACCTTTGATTGTCAAGTTTTAAGTGAAACATCTGCAGTTAGCACTTGTGTTTGACACTCTACAAGTAAGGTAAAACAAAAAAACTTTTTCATCCAATGCTTCATGTCAGTTTGAAAGTTAGCCTAAAAAATCTCACTGGAAAACAAAAAAATCAGTTTTAATTAAGCAATACATTTTGTGATCTTATTTTCTATTCAGAAACTGGTCTGATTTAAAGTAGAAAAGTCGTTAGGATGATTGTGTTGATCTTGTTGCGACTGGTCTTGTATTATGCTGCTTGCTTGCTTTCTTCATGTGCTTGTGCCATTTTCATATTTCCCTGCTTCTGAACACTGTCAACAGATATGACTTGGGGAGTTAAAAAAATGTTGAATCTATAAGGAATCTGCACTTTGTAATATTCTATATTACCTGTTTGTCACTGCACTGCAATGGGTTTGGTCGTTTCTCAGACAGAATAAACGACACAAGTCACCTTACTTGGCCTGTAGTTTTTACTGACTGGACTTTACATTATCTCCATGAAAAATGGAGAAATTGAATTGTGTGTGTCTGTGCATGGCTGTGTTTCCGGATATTCATGGTTAACATCACTTGTGAACCTCTGGTTGTACGAGATTTTACAATTTCAACTGGTCCATTAGTGATCAGTTTATTAGGGTCAGAAAAGCTTCAAGGTCATATCAGAGTAATAGCAGGAAAAAAACTGCATGAAAAATTTAGACTGTAAACCCTGATGTTCCATTTGAATTCAGCAATGCACCCAAAATGTATTTCTTTTAATATGTTCAAATTGTCAAAATCCCCACAAATGAGTGGACTTTAGGGACATTAATGCAGTTCACATTTTGAAAAAAAAAAAATTCCACAAAGTCTTAGGAAATCAAACCTATAGGTTAACACTTCCCCTTATGAAATGTAACTATTAGCACTGTAACTAAGTAAAAAGTCACTCTTAACCACAAGCAGACAATGGTTACATTGTAATCCTTCAAAATTTATTCTCCGTCATCCATAAAAACATTGGTACATTGAGAAAAAGGTCTGCGATAAAAATTTTTTGTTTATTTTATTTCCACCCTACACCACGGCACACAGCACATAGTCACGACCACCACCACTTCCTCAGATGCAGCTACAAATCATGGGGACATCCCAAGTGGGGAGTCAGTCTTCAAGTAAATCACCAATTAGGTTCCACACAAATACTCAAAAAGGAAAAAAAGCACCCAAGCGAAAAGTAAGTTCCAGCTTAAGTAGCCACATAAACAATGTCAAGCGTGCGGCACACTACAAGTCAAAAGATCATCCCGTGATTACAATTAGCAGCCTCATGCGATACTGACAAGGCCTCCACCACAGCATTCTACAAAATGTACATTACCATACAAACAGGTTAGACCTCCAGAAAAATTCATATTTGTTAGGGTGTTAAAAATTCTTTTCCACCATCTCGATCCTGAATCTCGGCTACAATTGTTACAGAATCAGTAACTTTTCAGTTCATGGAATGGTAAGCATTGATCAATCAGCCATTTCATCATTATTACATTCTCACATCATTCTCGAGAGCAATTTTCAAACATGATTCTACACAGGGCAGGCTACGCCTGGTCAACCCTCCTCCAACACAAGCCTTGCCTGGCTCATACCCTACTACTTCTCAACAACTACTTCTCATCATCCCCCTCTGTGATTCTGAGTTCCTGCAGTGGTTCTGATGCTTGTTGGTCCTCTTGGTCTCCTTCCTTTAGTTCAGTGGTCTTAGTTGTCGGCATCTGAAATAAGGAAAACAACAACTTATAAAACACTACAACGCACCAGTCATGGAGTGGACATGCATTATGTGCCAATCATATATCAAAACGACATGCTTCAACACTGCTGATTTCTCCTGTGGAACACAGAGTTAATATCCTATCTACCCTCTGGTGCAACATCTACGGATGAGTGGTAGGTGAGTGCCGCTACCGTCACCACATGCAAGTTGGAACCTACAGGATACAGGTGCCCAGACAGACGGCATGCAAGTGCATGGTTAGTTGGGGAGGGGGGAGCGCGGGAGGGGGGCGCACAAACCATACAAGCATCTGACCTCATCATTAGCAACAATGTCTCCCTCTGTTTGTTCACTGTCTGTTGTTACAGCGTTTTCTGTTACAGCATCTTGCGTGCTGTTGGCTTGTTCCTCTGCACCAGCCTCCTCATTGGGGGCTATGGGAGGAACATTGCACCCGTCACACTACTGCACCACCGAGATGCCAAACACCTCACATGCCTCAGACTTCATGGTCTGACAGTACAACACAGCAAAGCCTCCATTTTCAGACTTCCCTTATTAAAAATTTAGAACATGCTACAGGGAATTTCTCATGCCATTTGACACTTCAGAGTCTTTGCAGTCATGTCTGGAAGTTGTGAGGAACATGTAAGATTCAGTCTAGCTGCAAGTAAACCATTTTAATGGACCGTAAATCCTTCTAAAAAAGCAGTTCATCCTCCCCAAGACCAATGCTCATTGAAGAGATTCGAAGTGAAAGCAGGAATATAGTAAGGCAGCATTGAGTAGCTCTGTAGAGTGCACACTGCACAATGTGGTCATGTGGCAGTGGTACAAAATCAAAATAGTGCTTACTCATCTATAAATACAGTTCTGCTATTCACCTACTAAACACAAGATAGATATAAGTGTGCATTTAATTGGTCTTAAAATATCAATGGTTCTCTTTTAGAACTAAAGCCTTACGACTTTAAAAAACCTAAGCATGGCATTTTCTGCTTAAATATGAATTAAACAATTCAATTGAACTTGAGGTTTCATGTTGGGGAACTGTAAACAAAGGAAAAGTCAGCATCAAATAAAACTTACCTTCTTCTACAGCAGGCTTGTCTGCACTGTTCTCATCTGGGCCTTCTTTTGACCTGCAGAACATGTCAAATCTTCAAGTTACTACTTCTTCCAAGGAAGCAGTCTTAAGTCTTAGTGAAGTACGTCAACAGCCATTTCTTGAAGATATGATACTAAAAAATGGAATTGACAGAAGTGACCACTTCTAAAAGCACACTTATCACGAGGACAACGTAAAAATGAAGCAATTTAGTTCAAGAAAAAATATGTGCAAATAACACCACATACTAACAGTATGTAAAGAAGTGATTTCCTTACTAACAGTCAAGACAATGTTTACTTACGCAATGTAATCCTTGATTTCATCTAAGGTGATGTCCCCGACAGAATCCTTCGACTCGTCTGCTGTGCTGTCCAGAATGCTGGTGTTCTCCAGGGTCTTCTGGATGTCAGCTAGCACACCTGGCAAAAATTCAATTCAATCTACATTAAAACAATTTTGTCACATGTTTATCTGCTTAAAAGTTTACAAATGATCTAAAATCTGTCATTGAAACCATCAAAACACATTCAAATTCACTAACATTAACTTTAGTACAGCATGAAACGTCTGCACTATCAGCCCTTCTTTGTACAGTGTACCATAGACATAAGTGTCAAATGAGCCTGAGAAATATCTGAGAAAATCTGTAGATAACTAGACCAAGTGCGTCAGTCCTCAGGATAGTTGTCTTAGCCAAGTATGGTTGTACTTTTGACAAGTTCAGATTTATCTGCCATCTTACTTTGAGTACTACAGTCAACCAAGACAAAAGCTAAACACTTTTGAGGGTATTCTATACACGTTTTCCTACCTTCTGCTTCGTGTTCAGACTCTGGCTTTTCTGTTGCGGCCACTTCTTCTGCAGCTGCTGCTACTTCTTCAGTCTCATCCTCACTGTGGGGGACAGGCAAACATTTTAGCTGAAGGAACCAACAAGTTCTATGCCTTTCATCGATGAAGGTTTGACATCCAGGTACTAAGATATGCCAAAAAGCAATTACTCAAGCAACTGGATATGATTTTCAGCCGTTTTAGCCAGCCATCCGGTGTCTCTCGTCAGTGACACTGACACTGAGTGTCGTTTTGACAAAAGACACCGGATGGCTGTCTGAAACATCTGACCGTTTCCCAAATCATATCCAGTTGCTTGAGTAACTGCCTTTTTGGTGTTTCTATGCCTTTTCTTTAAATGCATGCATGCTATAAAGTGCAAAGAAGACATTTTGGAGACATGTTCTGGAGAACTGAAGAAACATTTTGCAAATTCTGCCCATGCACAAACAATAAGAAGCATGACCCTTCCTGTCAAATAGTGATTATTGAAGTACCTCTTCTCAAAAGTAAAGGCATGTTTGATACATGCACTTTTGTAGCATGCTTGGTGATACAGCATAACAGACTGGATGCCTGTGTGCCATGTTCAGAATAGACTTTGTGACAGACAAAAGGACAATCACAGAATCTTGTCTGAACTGGACACTGTTATTGATATGTGAGGCCTGCAACACCTTAACATCACCATGTAAGACTGAAAGAAAGGGAGTGCGTAAAAAAACTAAACCGCAGGCCTAGAGGCCCAGCTTTAAACAAAGCATGCATTAGTGGCAATATCTGCTTCCCTCCTCCTGTTGTGCTGGTACAAGGCAAGAGGAGAGATAGAACGGAGAGGAGAACTTAGCCAAGAGCTCTGCCTTACACTGGGTTTGGAGGGCTGGTTTCTACAACGATGGCAGGAACACTTGGAAGAGTCTCTGGCACACTGAAGGCAGGGAAAATAGGAGAAGGGTCGTGAGTATGGAATCAGGTCATGACAGTTCACTAACTACAAAATCACTCGTAATCACGTAGGGATCTAGTGCTATGATTCTTGATTGGTTTTGATCATCGTGATGGATTATTTAAAGCCAGTTTGTCTGTTTGTTTGTTTGTGACCAGTTCTAACCTTGCTGGTTTCTCCTCCTCTGCCTTCTCCCCCTCCCCCTCAGCCTCGGCTGCTGCTTCAGGTTCAGGTTCAGGTTCGGGAGGAGGTGCGGGCCGGGCCCCCTCCGGTAGTTCTAGCATACACAGGGGTTCCACGGCCACCCTGGCCGACAACGTGCACCGCTGCAGTTCAGATGGTGACAGCAGGAAGAACGCTGGAGACAAAATGTCAAGATTAACAAATGCCACATTCATGTATGAAAAAGAAAAATTCAAATCTAGTATGTGAAAACTTTTTTTTTATATCAAGAAATAAAATTGACTATTTACTATAATTTTCTACCTTTCAAATATCATTCAGATAGAACTGGGTCCACTTTAATTTACTGTGATTTACCAGAATGAAACCAGAACTGCACCAGAACATTTTTTGCGACCTATTTTCTTCTGGAAAGCACTATCTTTATCTGCAGAGGAGGCTGTACCTTCTCCATCTCTTAGGAAGATGGTGGAGGCTATCTTCTGGACCTGGACCGTACCTGTATGTAAATTTTCTGTACCGGTACCCACCCATAAACAGAATATATGTAGCACTGTACAAAAACACTTTGACCATCTCTCTTGATGAACATATAGAATATCTCTGGAAAGCGCTGTCTTTATCTGCCTGAAGAGGAAGTGGTACCTTCTCCGTCCCTGGTGAAGATGGTGGAGGTGATGCCGTTGATGTCCTCCTTTCTCATGCAGCTGTGCTGCACCTGTCTGCGCAGCTGCGGGACGCTGAACACCAGGAAGTCGCCCACGTTGGTCACCACACTCAGGTGCTGCTCCACAACCTTCTCATCTGGAACAACAGGGGGTAAAGGCAGAGTTTTAGTGCATTCATTTTATTTCATTCATTTATTCTATAGGCTGCAGCTGTTTAGGGTTGACTTAGAATCTAAAGGTTTTGGGTTTGAGTCCTTAGTAGGCCCCCAATGCTATAACTTCAGAAAAGACATTTCATCACACTGTATTGCCAAAGCAAACTATTGTTCAGATCCAACAGTTGGCTTGAGGTTATCCTTCTCCACATACTCTACTGTTCAGATCCAAGTTCTGTATCTAAATTCAACAACTCCTTCCTTCCCCTACAACCCAAATAATTGACAAAAATCCATGCATTACTTTTCAAGGTTTCCCGTTATAAAATAGCCCAACAATCCAACTAGCACTTGTAGAGCAGGCCAAAGAAATTACTATTTCCGAGACTCACCACTTCGGCTGCGGTACTGTGTGAAGCCGACCTTCCTGACCCTCACACCTTCCTTGGCCGTCAGCTTGTACTTCGTCTTCTCCTTCAGTCTGGGCAGGGTGAACACCTTGAACTGTTCCTCGCTGGCAATCACCACCGTGTGCGAGCCGCTCATGTTCGGGGCGTCCGCGCGCTCGTGTTTCACGTCCATGGGGTCGGGGAGGGGCACGCTGCTGCCGTCCATCACGCTGAGAGCCACGACGGGAGCACGGTGCTTCAGCTGGACTTCTTTTCCTGCACAGGTCATAGGTCACAAACAATTACACAACTTAACAGGTAGCAATTACAACATGTACTGAATGAAAAAGCCCAGACAAACACTTACAAAAACAGTTGAACCTGCAGTTGTGACTACATCTGCCTCTGGACCATTGTAACTACTATTTGATGGTCCCTTAGATTATCTTATGCATAGATAAAAGCAGCAATATGTCCACAGTTGCCAGCTGTCTATACTGTTATCATTTTCTTAAAATCTTACAGCGGTCACCATAAACTGGCTTAACAGTTCTAGAATCATGGTATTTCACTGCACATAGTTGGCAGCTCTATAAGTTTATAACTAACATCTTCAACCACTGATCGCATGACTACCCTTGTTTCTCCAAAGGTTTCTGTCACAATCACACCAAAATTTTACCATAATTGTTTCTCAAATAGTTCCTGTCACGACTTCAGTACACAAATTTCACCACCACTATCAGTAAGAGCATCGTACCCAGTTCTGCCACCACATCCTCCTCCTCTCTCTTGTCTGCCTCTGGCATGGTCACACTGTACACGAAGATGCCGCCTGAGTTGGTGCCGGCCCACAGAGACAGCCCGGCTGAGGCACCCTCACGTAGGAATGTTTCTGCAAACACCAGACATCTCACCTAAAGCAGGAAATAAAAACATGGTCTTAAATAACAACAAGGGAAGCTTCCTTCCGCAGCTGGGCTTTCCTAACAAAATGATGCAAAAAAAGTAAAACCTTCAATGATTTAAAGACTTCTGATGAATTGCTTTTGCCATCATTATTCTTTCAGCTATGTGAAGATATATACAATTTTCCTGCCATAATCACATATCTTTACACTCTACCATCTCATACATTTTTAAGAAATAGAACAAGATTTTTACACATTATGGCTTAAGTATCATCAGTAGGGATCTCTCCTGAAATTTAGGGCAAGCCAGGGCTGCAGTTTTGGCCTGGGGAGGACAAAACTTGGCCAAAACAAACAAATTTTGATAGATTTAAGCCAAGTCTGTATCTGTATCTATATAGCCGGTATAACCGCCTTAGACTTAACACTCCAGTCATCAAATCTGAAACTGAGTGGTGCTGAGATAACAACTGGATGGTGGAACACCCTTATTCCATTACATGTACTTAGGAAGTGTCCTATTCAGGTTGGTGTTAATAAGAATCCCAAAGCATCCTCACCATACTGGCCATGTCTCCGTCCGGTTGCCTTGCCTCCACCAGCCTCTGTACCGGTGCTGCTGCCTCCTCACCCTTCTCTGGTGCATCCAGATCTGTCGTTGGCACGGCCTCCACCCTCGGCTTGGCCTCCTTCTTAGATGGCGTGCTCCGCGACCCCCGTTTCCTCAGGCGTCTTATGGACTCCCTCAGGGACTTCTTGAGCGACTTGCGTCGGGACATGCTGCTCTCTCCGGTCGCCGAGAGGTCGTTGGGGTTCAAGGTGCACTTGGTGAGGATCACCTTCTTCTGTACGTAGTCAAAGATGGAGAAGCCATGGCTGGTTCCGATGGCAAGCCTGTAGGACAACAAGGCAAGGTCAATAATGCCCCCTGCTGATTAAATGCAGTATTACAGATCTCAAAAAATCAAAAACTATTGGTAGGTATGAGACGTATGGAGAGAAAGGATAAAACCAATGGCAAGGCAACCCAGGAGGGAATTTTTCTACAATCTTTTCATATAACAAGAGTCCAAGAGCTGCAAAACTACATCTATTGCAGTACATGTATTACAGAAAGTTGCCTTTAAACCTACACTAATGACCGCCTTGCAGAAGGATCACGTTGCTTAAAGTCCCTTGAGTGGTATCAATAGACAGGTTTGGCTATATAGTGTTATATGTGAGCAACAGTTTTGAACAGTGAACAGAGTGATGCATGGCAAAGGCTCATCTACAGGTCTTCTTTTACAGTTTTCTTTAAGTTACCTTTCTTGAACAATTTACAATTGGTTGGCAAGGGTTAAGGTTAAGGTGATAATTAGGGAATGTTACAGTACTTACAGCTGGTTTTCGGAGTGGTTGGCCAGGGCGGTGACCGAGGCCGGTGGGGTACACTGGACCAGGTGTTTAGCCTGGAACCCAGCTGGGACCTTCACTGTGGTGCTCCTGGGAGTCAGACTGTCGTGGCCTTTCCACACAAAACCATCGCGGTCGTTCACAATGTTAACAGTCGTCACCTGAGGGGGGAAAAGGAAAAGATAGCTTAGTACAAAATTATTACGAAATTTCACAGTCATTACCTGAGCAGATAAGGACAAGGAGTTAACGCATCATTCACAATGTTCACAGTCATCACCTGAGGGAAAAAAGACAACTAGTCAACACCTGTTTAGTACAAAACCATCAAGGTCGTTCATTATGTTCACAGTCGTCACCTGAGGATAAAAAGACAGAGTTAACACCTGTTCAGTATAAGACCATTGTGGCCATTCACAATGTTCAGTTATCACCTGAGCAAAAAAAGACAACTAGTTAACACCCATTGTACAAACCATCACTATGTTCACCTGAGGGCAAAAAGAACAAACAGGTAACACCTGTTTGTTAAAAAACTATCAAGGTCTTTCACTATGTTCACAGTCATCACCTGACTGAACAAAAGTTGACATCTGGTTACTACAAGACAAGACAGAATGCCTCTTTGGTTCAACATCATCACAATATACGCACATAGAAGTTGGAACAGAGAGCTGATGTTTAGCTCTTGCAACATCATGTATTACAAAGGCCTTTCCCCATTATGGGCAATTTGCAATATATGACAGGAAATGTTTTCTGTTCCAATTATTCATATGAAATGCGTCTTTTACAATTATAGTTGGAAATGGCACCTATAACCCTTCTTGAATCATACAGTATCTTTTTTATTCTATCTATTTATTGGTTTGGCTGTTCAGCACCCACAGACAGGGTTGCCCAACTAGCCTGTGGCTATTACAAACAGCAGTATCTTTGGAGGAATACGACAAAATTCGACAATGATATTCATCAGTTCCTCACCTCCAGGTCCACCTCTGCCTCCTCCGTGTTCATGTCCATCAGCACCACCTGTCCTGCAGTACCGGCCAGCACCAGTGTGCCGCTCCACGGGCACAGCATGATCTTCTGTACTCCCAGCCTCGGGTCGTCACTGTACGGGTCAAACGTACCCACCTGGGAAAGATAGTCGGAATTCTTTAGTATCTACATGTCATTCAACAAAATGTTTACAACATCATAAGTAACAGCCTGGGGTCGTCACTGTACGGGTCAAACGTACCCACCTGGGAAAAATGGCAACATTTTTTTAATATTTACACATTAACAAACCGTTGACAAAATTCTTGCTATGGTGGGGGAAATATGAACTTAAGTTTAACCTGATCTTTATATGATAGCACACTGAAATAGCAACTTATCAGATAAAACTACAAAGTATAACTTACTGGAGTGCAATAATGCAAATTGAAACCAAAATTTTGCCTATTTTAACACTAGTTCACCTTAATCTGTGGGGTAGCCTAAATCCATTGTTTTAAAAAACTGGGCATTTCAGTCAACAACCTTCCATCAACCTTCCCCAAATACCCTATTTTTATATACAACGGATATGGGTTACCCTACCCTACAAATAAAGGTGAACTAACATAATAGTAGCTCATCAACAAAGAGGTTTTGTAAAAGGCCTTTGATTTTCTGAAAATACTGGCTCACTTTGCGAAATGGCGGCCAGTCCTCCTCCCCAGTGTCAGCAGCAGCCACCACCTCGCTGTCGTCGTGTGTGCTGAAGTAGGCCTTGGTGTCCAGCTTGTACAGCAGGCGTAGCGCAGGGGTGGACACGTCCCAGAACCGCACGGACCCATCCTCGTGGCTGAATAACATACAATTAGGAACTTCTTAAAACTGTTTTTATTTCACATTTCTATTGAAGGTACAATCAATCCTGTACTAGTGACCACTTCTGGATTGGAACTGCCAGGCTACTGTGCAACTTCTTAGTGGTCAATAGATTCTTTCCAATTGACCCTGGCATTGGGAATACTTTCCTTAGTGACCACCTATCTCTTATGACCATTTTCTGCAAGTCCATTGGTGGCTAATATAGGCAGGTTTGACTGTAGTTTGATGGTACCAGCACAACTAGCAGCCATTCTTTCAAGTAGACCTGGATGATGTTATGAGCAATTTTACCTTTACCACCTAATCATATTGGAATATTGTATTTGTCTGGTTTCAGTAGACACCTAAAGCATAAAGGGATTTTTTTTCCAAATTACTGCCCAGTCTGTCTCAAGAATGGTTTAGGTAATAGGCTTTACATCTAGGTTATCCTAATCAATATAAAATAAGGGAGCCCCAGCTAGCTGAAGACAGCTTCTCTATTCCCTTTTATCATTACATGATCAAAGGTGACAGTTACAGCTTTCATCTGGAAGACTGAAGCGTTTTCTGTCAAAGCAATTTGTGTCCCACATACCCAGTGAGGAGCAGATCCTTAGATGTAGGGGTCTCTGACAGAACGCTTCCACCATCAATCGGCCATTCCTGAAACACATGCCAAATTAGCTGCTTCCGCATGAACTGCATAAGCCATTTCAATGATACAGGCACACTTTTGTTGCACTATTCCTGACAATTTACCTCCTGACAATTTACCTATCGAAATCCTTCTTGAAAAGAAGCTGTTACAATTTAACAGTACTTCATCAATTCAAAGGCCTTACAAACCTATGAAGTGAAGGGCTAACGTCACATATGTCCCCCACCCTGAAAATGTGACTCTTAAGGGATTTCCAATGGCACATCCAGCATTATTGCTGCTGTACAAGAGATCTCTCAAACAAATAGTTTTTCAAAGTGGTGGATACATGTAACCCAGAGATAAATGTATCCATGTGTATTATTTGTTTATTTGTTAGTACCCTGGAAAATAAGCCCCGATAGGCCAAAAAGGATGAAAAGGCTGATAGGCCGAAAACTGAAATTGCAGAAAGCCAACCCCCTTGACAGAGGCAGCTGGAGATCATTCAGCAATTAGATCTAAGCGACTTCCTACAACGTCCTTACAAGACAGGTAACAACGGACGCTAAACCGGATAGTGAAGTGAATAGAATATGACATCCCTACCCTGCTGGTGTGGTTGGCCGCCATCTGTGCGTCCCCAGCGGCCACGATCTTGTCCCAGAGCTGGTCGGGCACGTTGGTCTGCACGGCCGAGCATGTGATGGCGGAGGAGTGCAGCGAGGACAGGTAGGGCATGCGGAACGTCGGCCAGCCCTCCGACTGGAGGTCCATCAGCACCAGCTCCTCTTCAGCCAGAACCACCAGGGTGTGGGGGTCGTCCCATTCTGTAAGGAAACAGCAATGTTAGTTTAACAG
Source organism: Branchiostoma floridae (assembly GCF_000003815.2). Taxonomy (NCBI): domain Eukaryota; kingdom Metazoa; phylum Chordata; class Leptocardii; order Amphioxiformes; family Branchiostomatidae; genus Branchiostoma; species Branchiostoma floridae. The sequence goes on along the minus strand of NC_049991.1, from coordinate 15,869,695 downwards.
AAGGACAGGACAGGTACGACAAGCAGAACGTCGGCCAGCCCTCCGACTGGAGGTCCATCAGGACCAGCTCCTCTTCAGCCAGAACCACCAGGGTGTGGGGGTCGTCCCATTCTGAATAGAAGCACAGCAGTTAGGAGCGCAAAAAACAGCCAACTATAACTATCTACCAACACCGCTAGGGTATGGGGGTCGTCCCATTCTGTATGCAAACACGGCAATGTAAGCAGCAAAATACATCTAACCAACACTACAGTGTATATCCCAACACCACCAAGGTATGAAAACAGGACAAGGTAATGTAAATGGCACACTGAACATTTTGCAGAACCAAGACATCTAAAGGCACTCGAGCATATTTTGTCCAAATGTCAATAAAACTATTGTTTAGATACAAGTAATCAGCAATTCATTATCTATATTCTTTGCATATGAAACTGAAATTATAGTAGGTTAGTATCCCCACACTCTTGCTGTTGATAAAATGATTTCCTCACCACATTCACGGTCAGTGTCCCCGATGGTGAAGAAGTCGACCACGCGTGACGTAAAGTCGAACACGACGTGAGTCTTCCCCTGCATGACAGTTACACAGTGGCGGTCCCCGTAGCTGGCGCGCGGCATGCCTCCTGAGAATGCGATGAAGGGCTCGCTGAAAGGGATGAGATGTAAGTTAGTCACGGCACTTAATCTGACAAGCTAGCTCTACACATCTTTTTCTGTATCTACTCACCACTAGGAGTGGGTATCAATACTCCCGGGTACGGTGTACCAGTGCAAAACCATTTTTTTCTTCTTGTTAGACCGGTCCAGACCTGGACCGTACCTGTACCTGAATTTTTTGTACCTATACCCACCCCTACTCACCACTATACTATTACTACTTTCTCTTCAATTGATTCATAGATATTAATGATTTTAGCCACAACTGTGTAAGTCCTAAACAGCCTGACTAAAGGCGGCAATAAAAATAATGGTTCAAATTTAAAATTAAATTTAAAAGAAAGCCATCTTTTGAAATCAACCAAAACATGATGTGTGTTGAGAGTAGAGATACACAGAATTTATTTCCTTTAGTCAATTCAATATTTCACGTTCTCAAAGTTCATTCAGATTTAGTGTGAACCTAGAGAAATCACTGAGAGAGGAGTTAAGACAACCGGTTGGACAAGTGGTAGGAAGATTTCCATGACCCTAAGATAAGAAGGACAAGAGACTACAAACAACAGAGTCTTAAGACTCAAACAATTATCCCCTCTACATGCCGTTCCCACACTTGTTTCGAGAGGAAAGTGCACCAAAGGACGGGTGTCCATTTATTTTGGGTACACTCAGCCACAGGTAGGTGGTGACAGGTGAGTGCTTTTACCTGTCTGCTTTTGTCCTTAAAGGCAGGTGAGATTTGTTGATAGGTCACAGTGAATGCTATCTGTGTGATCTCCCAACAAAAAAGGTAGGACAATCAAACCTTCTACACTTTAAGAAAAATAGTCTTACTTTCAAGAGGTAACAGAGGCATTTATGTAAGCAGTCTATTTGTAGAGATAGCGAGCTATGTCAGCATCACTAGTGTCTGTTCAGTAGCTGTAAGTGTGACCAGGAGAGAAATTCCACAGAGCATTATAGTAAGTTTACCTTTTTGTGGTCAGCCATTGTATCTTGTTAATGGCCTTGCATGGGAAAGGTCCTGTGAGGTGAAGGAGAACAAAGACAAGGCTTTTGTGTGAGTCCTGCTGGTCATGTCATGCCATGTAAACACTGTTAGCAACACAGCTTCTGTCACTGTTTGTTTGTTTATGGCAGCATCACAAGGTCACAGCAGTTACTCTCCAAGCAGAGGTTAGGCTTTGGCCATGAAACGTCAACAAATCAGTACAAAATAGAAAGCCCGATAAAAACGAATGCCTAAAAAAACGTCAAAAACAGCCAGAGCCTAACCTTTGCTTCGAGAGCAACAGTAGTTAAGACCATGTGAAACATTTGTAAAGTTAAGTATTAAGTAAAACATTTGGAGAGAAGACTTTATTTCAGAAAGACATACGCTAGCTTACTGAAGCCAAAGTTTAAGATGCATTAGGAACAGTGAAAGAAGATACCTATTTAACAAAATATAACTTAAGTTGATTTATAAGTTCATGCCCATAGGCTAATTGCAAGTACATGATAGAAACAAGATAGGAAATATGCATGTAAAAATGAACTGTGATAGATATTTTTATACAAAGAGACTACTCGAATACTTAAGTACATACATCTATAAACCATTACAATGTTGTGTCAATGACTTAGCCTATTTGGTGGATTCAGAGCAGAGGTGAGGATTTAGGATAATTAGGTTCCAGAGAAAGCAAGGCCTTACTCCGTACACACAATCCATTCCCATGAAAATAATTGGTTTGAGTATGATAATGGACTGTATTGGCACAGAGAAGAGCACGTTGAAAAGGTAAGCCCTTTCGATTCAAACTTCTATATTGATGCCTGGTCATCCATGCCAGCTGTCACAAAGGCCCAGTTACAACTTTTGTCTCCCGATAATCCCATTGAGGTTGCCACAATTGGTGGGATGGCCACAAGATTATCAGGTGATCAATACAAGGACAAAGGGTTGGAAATAAATATATTACTTCAATGGGGTGGAAAATGAGACCGGGGATCAAGTTGCCTTGCCAGAAGGAACTGTGCACGTGTTAATGAACCAATCTAAGTAAAGAACTGAATTAGAAGACAATTTTTGGGTAACACTAATACATGAGTTGGAAGATCTTTGCAGTTTAACTGAGTCACTCAGTGTAATTGAAATTGCTCTCTCAAGGACTTTGAACTGGACAACACAAACAAGTATTGTACAACAAACCAAACCATCCTTGTTGGACAAAGAAATTGCTTCTCCAATCTAACCACATCCAAACAACTTCATCACGTTCCAATAAACCTCTGGCCAATCCCTCTGTTTTTACCCCATGAACAGAAATGGTATCTGATAATATCCAAGTAGATCATAAGGTAACATAAAAGAATATCAAAAGCTGCCAGAGGTGTGAAGCCGGCCTACGAGTGTGTTTGGCACCAGTAGGTGATGACTCCCTTTAGTCAGCTGTACTACTTAGCCAGCTTTGATACTATCTTATGCCACTGGTAAATCTGCCTGGAGATTAGTATCTGAGACATAAGACGACAGACATACCGTATGGGATGGTGGCATTCTGTGCAGGTTTGGAGGCGTCTGCAGAGTTCCAGATGCAGTAGCTGCCATCAGCATGAGCGCTCATGAACTGATCACCGGAGCGGTGCCACGCCAGGGACTCCAGTTGCTGCGGGTTAAATGTTTACACAATGAAACTTCGAAAACACTTTTTATGACACTGTTTATAACATACATCTGTATTGACTGCCATTCACAGCTAGGATATAAAAACTATCGCCAACTAGATTTCTCCAGTGTCACTGACGAATGACACCGTATGGCTGCCTGAAACTCCTGACCATTTCCAAAATCACATACAGTTGCTTGAGTAACTGCTTTTTGCCATCAGTATTAACTGATTTGTTCCTAATAAGCTACAAGATTCCCCAAATGTTCTGCTCTGGCATGTTTCTAGACTAACATTTAAGATACAAACAACAACAAAAGCCAGTCATGCAGGTCAAACATCCTTATAGATGTCATACCGATTTTTCAACAATTCTATGATTCTTTTCAAGATCCTTTAACAACATAAGTCATGTCTTTATGTCTAGTTTCAAGAATACCCAGTTAATAATACAATCCCACAAAACACATCAAACATGTCCTTTTATTACAACTGTCATGCGGTTTCCACACGTTACTTGCCACACCACAGAGTGACCACCACCGAGTGTACCCAAACCCCCAATGCACAACCACACACCCTAACACTATAAGGAAGAAGGGATGCATACTAACAGGGGGTACCTGGGGCGCGACATACGTCTGCTCGGCGTTGCAGGACTTGTTGTCCCACAGGACGATCAGTCCACGGTTGTAGCCAATGAGAAGTTTGTTTGAGTCCGTCGGGTGTTCGGCGATGGCCTCCACCGCACCAGGGTTAGCCTTATAGTCATCAGGCACACTGCAGAAAGTGTAGGAATGTTAACATTATAGGTTTCATAAAGAGTTCAGAAGATAAAATGTCCTTGCTTCAAAAAAATTTTGAAACAGATTGGTACATTTACATTATACTGCAGACAGTGTAGGAATAATCAATTGATTACACTATAGGGAGTAGTGTTCAGAGAGAAAATATCCGTGATTCAATATTCTGAAACAGAACATTTACATTGGGACCATACAAAACATGCCTTTAATTCCCACTAACTTTCTGAAAGGTCAATGCTTTACTTGTCACTTAAAAGATCATATCTTTCAATGGAAAAATGAAAGGAAAACACACTTTGCATTTTTACAGTAGTTTTCACTTGAATACACAATGGTAATCAACATGGTCCCAATATTAGACCGTTCTTCCAAGTGTGCCCGAAAGATGTTGACGGAAACACGCTTGTCCAATTCCTTTATGAAGAAGCCACAGACTGAGCTCTGTAAATTGTTGTAGGTAATGATTGTGTTGACTTTGGTGCAGACACCACAGGAAATTGTGCATTCATTGCATAAACATGAGAAGTTGACCAACTCTTCAAAGATACATGTAGTGCAGACCACTTCCCACATAAATGAATGGAATGTTCTACACTAGGGGTAGGTATTGGTACAGAAATTTAAGGACGGGTCTAGGTCCAGGTCCAGGTCTATACCTGAACCTGATTGTCTGTGAGAACTTGCGCCCCCAACTCCTAGTGGTAGCAAACCGAGACAGTCAGTTTTGTATCTGTACCCCAGCCCTAGTTCACACACATGCATGCATGGTTTCCCCACAATCCAGACAGTACCACTTTACTGTAGGGGTGTTGCGACTAAGTACCACTTCACCCATAAATGAATGAAATGGTCCACACCCCTGCATGTTTTTCCCATCTATCCGGGCATGACCATTGTTACCCTAGGGGTGTTGAGACTACGTACTTCTGTATGACGACATCCTTGTAAATGATGTGGCTTAGCAGCTGACTTTCCATGCTAACTGGACAGGACCATTTTACTGTAGGGTTGTTTAGACTATGTACCCCTTCCCCATAAATTAATGGAATGGTCCACACCCATGTACGTTTTCCCATCTATCCGGGCAGGACCATTGTTACCCTAGGGGTGTTGAGACTACGTACTTCTGTATGATGACATCCTGGTAGATGATGTGGTCCAGCAGCTGACTTTCCATGCTAACTGGACAGGACCATTTTACAGTATAAGACTAAGTACCACTCCACCCATAAGTGAATGAAATGGTCCACGCCCATGCACGTTTTCCCATCTACCCGGGCAGTACCATTGCTACCGTAGGGGTGTTGAGACTACGTACTTCTGCATGACGACATCCTGGTAGATGATGTGGTCCAGCAGCTGGAATGTCTTGACGTCCAGCAGGTAGATGTTTCCTCCCTCCGTCCCCAGGAACAGGTGCTCCTGTGTGGACGGCAGGCAGCACACAGAGATCTTCTTCAGCCTGCAGGATAGAAAAGGGAAACAAATTGTTAAGATGTATGTTGATAGATTTATTAATATTAGGACTCAATGTAATTGTATCTCTGTTATATCTTACCTGACCCCTCCCCTCCCTCATGTCCTTAATGAAAAGCTGTCTACGGGCTGATTTGAGCTTCTCATGAATATTGTTCAACCAAACAATTTAAATCAGCTCATTGAATAGCTGTTCTTCCACTGGTCTTAATAGAGAAGATACCATGGAAATTCCCTTTGCTATTTTCGACAAGGACAATGAACAGCAGATCACAGCTTCAGGATTTCGAGCTTTTCCAGTAGACTGTATGTTGGGTGAGCAAAAACAGCCAGGATTCAAACCCCCAAACACTAGGTACAGAGGAGGGGTCCCTAACCACTGGACTACACAGGCTACTGCAAACAAAACAGACTCTGTCAGAGTCGCCAGACTCCTGGTTCATGGTCGATTACACGGAGCACTGTAGACACTGGGCTTTACACAGACAAAGGCAGGTGAGTGATAGGTTTTCGCTGGAGACATTCCCAGAATACCAGATGACTCCAGCAGGAAGTTTCCCTGGAGTCCTGCCCAAAACATGGGATTTGTACAGAACATGCATGGAGAATGCAATGGACTAATGCAAGGGAAGGCATTTTAAACACAGAAAAACATGCTTGTCAGCTTAAAACTGCATATGTATGAGGACAAAAAATTGCAGAAATTCTTCTTTTGAAATACAAGCAATGTAAAGATAAAACTAAAATGCCAAAAATGCCAACTTAAACAGGAAATGAATTTTTTTTTTAAATGCCACTACAATTCTGATGCTTTTCATTAGTAACCAAAATCTAACTGAATTAAAAAGCCAATCTAACAGACCACCCAGAGAGCATGTATAGAAAATCAGCATGCATAAAGCATACAAACACAACCTGTCCTCTCCCATTTATGTAACATGTTGGTTCAATAAAAGACCAGCTACATTTCAACCAAGGTTGTTCCAAGTCAATGCACTATCAATAGTGCCCCTCGGCCCTCGCCAATACATGTCAATAAAAGTTACTGGATGTCGATAAAGGTTACTACATGGCAAGCAAGTAGATACTTTACACCCAACTGTTGTCTGACATTAATCCGGCACTTATACCAATTAAACCTTTAGCATACAAATTAAATCTGTTTTCGTACACTGATAACTTGCCACGCCACATCAGAACCCTTCTGAACTATTCACTTTAGTACTTTTGACCTCTGCCAGGGATGAAATTCATTTCTGGAATTAGGTACACTGGTCCATTTAACCTAAAAATTTTGGTGCACAGAAAAAATTTGGGGTGCACAACATAGAGAGCTAACTCCAAGTTTCTAAACATGTAATAAAACAAAGGTCTTATTTTCCAGACACTTTAACGTCAAGAATACGCTATATACTAAAATGCACCTTTCCATACATATCCCTACAGAAATATTAAGGGACACCAGTCATCATCATCATTAGTCCCATAGCTTTTTAATCAGCCTTAGGCCACTCAATCCCGTTAAGGGGCACCAGTGCGCTCTGTCAAAAATTAGGTTCACAGCTCCAATTTTGGGTGAATAAGAGTGCACATAGTATACCCCCAGTATCCATCCAACTCTGTGACATGGCATGCTACAGGTTAATCCCCATTTGAACTGTGACCTCCCTAGTTACTGACCTGCCCTCCAGAGAGAAGTCCTTGACCTCCTCCAGCACAGACTTGCCGTCCTTGATGTTGACCTCCCACAGGTGCAGCGAGTTGTCGTCCAGCAGACTGATCAGCCGACCCTGAAAATGTGTGGTAAGGGGAGAGATCAACACTAGGAAATGTAGCAAACAAGGAAGAGTTTGTGAAGCCAGTATACCTATTTATAATGAAAACATTCTGTAATCATCAGCATCATATACTGTAAATGCAGAAATGTTCGCAGTGGTTTATGTTTGCAATTTTCACGGTGCCGGTGACCATTTCACCACAAACTTAAAGCCACTGCAACCATTATAGTATGAGACTGCAGTCTACAGCGAACACTCCATTTCCCCACTACCATGAAAGTAAATCCCTGCGATCTTAAATGCAATTCATCTTTGTAGTGCTATACAGAAAAGATCTGGTCATCACTTTGCTATCTGAAGGGTGCTTTCAGATCATTGAATTTGAAATTTTACAGAATTTACGTGTTAAAGTCAGGCTTCAATTCAGCATAAGTTCTTGTCTTGTCTGATTCCATTTCTTTTGCACAGAAGTAATATTACAATTTTATTCTCACGTCTGAGATTTAATTTTCACCACTGCTTGATACTGTCTGGAGACTCAATATAATGGGATATAATGGAAACCATTAACGTCATGAAGACTCCAGTTACTCATACTGCACACTACAGACTAGGTTGAAGGGCTTTTGATTCCCTTGTAAGATATCATACATGGCTACTTTTCCATATAGGTAATGGAATATTCCCCCTAAAATCTCACTTGAGAACATGAGAGGGTTTTAAGCAGGCATCTCCAGTGCCCACTGTCACTAAACATGATGATACCGGATCCCCAAGAAGTATGTAGATTAAACGGAAAGTAATCTTCTTATCATGATGTGGTTGCGGATGTCAGAGAAAGAGGTCATAAAGCTTCCCCCAAGGTCAATAGAAGGGCAGAGTGAAATGAAACACTTCTAAAATCGTGAAAGAGGCTTTTTTTTTAGATCCACTATTATATGTACATGTGTATGATATGACTTCAAGCAGTTATATGCTAGCAAAGCTATACCCATCAGTGGACCATAGAATTGGTTGTACAGTTGGACACTACAAATTACAGTACAGTGTTAGCACACTTCTTCCATGTAAGAGATCTTGCGCAAAGGTGTGTATAATGATTTACAAAATAGCTGGTTGTCCACTTGTTAAACAGAGGCCTCACATCAGTCAACAGCGAGCACTTATCAGGAGAAAAATTCCCTAGGATAGCCCCTCAAAATTTCTGCAACCCTTCAATGACAAATACATTTCCATATCTGACACCCCTACACTTAGCCCACAAATTAGTACCCCTCCCCTAGGTAAACATATTGTTTCAACCCTTCGTTCCCCCGGGACTGAGACCTGCAGAGTACACATCAACAGTGCCTGTAGTAATCTGAAAATAATTGCAATGAGACTCCTAATTTCCCCTGGAGGTTTCCTTTCAGCACACATGAGCAGGCAACAGCTCACAGTCATTCTTCATTTCACGGCTCTCTTATCACCAGGATTCAAAAAGAAGCAGCCAGGTATAGTGAGAGCAACCGTTACAGTGCTGTATACAAGGCTGTGTTGTACCCGATCTGGAGTCTGGTAGAGACTACCAGAATGGGATAGGTGGGTGTAGGCTTAATTTGGGAGGTATTTGCTCTTGTAAACTGTCTCTGAGCTTGGCCAACTGCGGATGGAGAGGGCCATGTGTTTTATCTTAAATATGGACATTGTTTTACACTAACATTTCTTCAGACATAAAAGGGAAGGGCCGTGGCTTTCTGTTCTTGCATGACGTCGACTCCTCACAACTCTTATGGTCAGAGAAATGCTTGCTAGACTTGTCTTCAGCTCCATTATCGTCTTAATTTCCTGTGTCCAATAGCTGAAACATCTCTTTATCATCAGTGACATGGGCATCAAAATGTCAAAAGATTTTAAACATGCCATCTGAGATACCCAGCTGTCTAAAACAATTTGACAAGAATTTTGAGGAAGGAACTGCATGGTTTGGGGGTGACTCTCTGGTGCGTTAAATCCTGTTGATACTAAAACATTCCCTACTCTAAGTTCACTTGTATACGTCTCTGTGGTTAGACTGTCCCTTATATATCCATGCTTTCAGGCTCCATTGAGGCAAGGTTTTCCAAAGGTTTACCAAACAAAAACCGACCACTAGTCCGGCTACAGGATCGCTGCCTGCCTGACTGCAAAACAAACCCGGAGAATTTCCCCTGGAATGTCTGGACTTCAATGGTTGGGGGCTCCTCCCCCCTGAAGCATAAACTTCAGGACAGACGCAACTGTCGACAAATCTAACCGGCACGACCTCATCTGCATAACACCGACCTTGCTTCAAGGACAGACCTTAATTTTCAGACATGTAATTACCCATATTGGCGTTCAATTATTGAAAGCATTGCGGTTGATCAATTCTACGTCAACTTTAATAGCAGCAGTATTGTTTTGTATTGATGCATAATTTACCGCGATACCTAAGGGTGAATTTGTGGAATCCGAGCCCATCCCACCTTACTGAGGTATGGTGTGGGAACCTGAATCAGGGTTGGACAACTCCACTAGTCTGATTGTCCTGGCAAGTGAAATTGCTGATGGGGCAAGTGCATGTCCTATCCCACTTGCCCAATTGGGCAACTAAGATTTTTCGTTGAGTGATATTTTGATACACATGTACTTGTTACTTTTTTACAAGCATTGTTCAACACAGTAAGTGAGAACAATTGAGCCAAAAGTTAAAGAATTTCATTACTGGAAGCGAAAATAGAAAGAAGAATTATTTTCTTCAAATCAAAAAGATTTAGGGCAAGTGAAATGTTACTTTGGGCAAGTAATTTTTATGTACTTGCCCGATAGGACAAGTGAATTTTAGAAAACTAGTTAAACCCTGTGGTGTGGGAACCTGAATTTCGATTTGGCTGGAAACAGAGAGCAAGATCAATATAGCACGGGATCAATAAGTCAAAAGTGTAAGTACACTTTACACTACATACCAGGAGCGAACAAAGGAGCTTTACCACGAGTCTCAACCACCTGCCCTACATCCGTCATCCGCCTCGGCTCATTTTATTCCAATAACAGCAAGTGCCAAAACATAAATCAAATGCTGCAGCTGGCAAATTTTTGTAGCAAGTTTTGATTAACATTCTGCTTGCCAACATGCAAAAGAGGCATACAAAATTTACACCAAACGGCAAGGTATTGCATGAATTGTATTATGCGAAGAAATTTTATCATGTTTTACAAATGAATATTTTACAAATAAATGTTTCATTTAGAGTGAAAGGTCCATATTCAATATTCATGGGTTATATAACGTCCATATTTAATATTCATGGATTATATAATAATGCAAATTCTTTACCCTTAACACTTCATTAAGTATATATTTTGTATTTCAGGACCCAGGTATAGACTTATGCAGGTATATCCTTATAGTATACAATGTTGAGTAAACTAGTGCAATGGCCAAGTAGGTAGAGCCTTGCAGTCAGTAGACTATCCCGAACCGAATCATTCCAAAGACTTCAAAAATGGTACATGCTGCTTTGTGTGCTTAGCACTCAGCATTTGGGAGAGAGTATGAAAGTTGAACACACACTGTTTCCAGTGGACTAGCTCCCTACTGTAGTCATTGCACAAACCTGTGCAGCCCAGGGCTACTGAAATTGAGATGCAGCATCAGGTGTAGGAAGGACTTTTCAAGGAGGACTATTCAATGTGATAGAACAACATAGAATAAATAGACTCACCTCATTGGGCAGGAAGAAGAGCCTGATGATCTGACTCTCCACCGAGTGTCTGGCTGAGAACTCCACACCTGGCTGGCCATAGCTGGGAACACCTGGTCAAGGAAATTCTACTGGGCACAGGTCAACACAGGATTGTGAACACAGGACAATACACTTCTAATAATTAGTTTACGGGGATGTCCAAAGGACCCATCCAAATTTACTTGTTGGGAAAGAAAATAATTTTAACCCATCCATCCCAAAAATGACAAACCTGTTGGAAATGTACTTTCATACATAAGCTTAAAATGACATTTTTGACAGGTTAGAGACAGCCCTGACAAAATATACAACAAAAAAAAAGTTTTCATCCTTGAAATTTGTCTAGGTTAGACTTTTAGAAATGCACACCATCATGACAGAAATCACCTGAATTTGAATTAGCACCCGGTTTTGTAATGCAAATACTATCTTCTACTGTGGAAAATTATCTAACTCGGAGAAGTTGAAATACCACATACAGTAAGTGCCTTTTGACTGTGTACACAATAACAGTATGACATCATCTTCCCTCAAGGTGTTTGTCTTTAATCAGAGATGCCAAAACACCTGGTGGTGCGAGAGATTACAGGGGACTTGTACCTCTTAACATACGGCAACACAAACATCACTCGACAAGGTGGAATCCAGCCAAGATCCTCAAAATGTCACACTATATGACTCATGTTTATACATGTATTTGGCAAAATTTGTTTTTAAATTAGACTTAATAGTTGTAGTTCTAAAGAGTTGCATGAATGGTGCCACATCACAAACAGCAACTGTTAAAATAGCTGTAGAACATTGTGCTTTTGGCTATTTGTTTAGAGTACAGACTAGTTGAGCTGTTTTCATTGTACTTATCATCACCTAAATAACGTAGAGATTCTATTGTCCATGCATACCAAATGGTACATGCCATTCTTGCTTGACATGCAATATCGTCATCTGTCACCCCAACCCGTAAGCTATCCTGACATTAATAGGTCATTTTTCACAGCATATCCAACACATTAATTCCAATTTAGCCATTCCATTTTGCAGATTAAGATAGAACAAAGCCCAAGGCCTTGAAGCCCAGGAAAATGAATGGTATGTTTCTGATAACAAGTCCTTGAAAAATGGTACATACTATAGCTAGGGGGGACCTCTTTTTATATAGTTTAACACTGTAAATTCTGATGTTCTGTAAGAAAATTTGCAATATCATATGGCATTCCATTCATATCACTCAGGTTGGAAATTTCATGTCCCTTGCTCAAAAGAAAGGCTAAGCTTGGTTGGCAGGTTTTTCCTTGGGTTCGCCAGGTAATCATAAACAGAACATTTTTTTTCGTAGGCCTGGGGAGCGAGCCTGCTATTTTCATGGAACAGATATCTTAATTGCATGACCTGTATGATGACCTTACAAGCTTACATGCCCACAAGGTTATCAATCAACCACCGTTTCCTGTGCCCCAAAAGAAACCTTCCTCTTGCTGCCAAAATCATGTAACATTCTTATCCTGCCATTTCTTTTCCTTATATTTTTGGAACAAGGCCAAACCCAGACCAGAATGAACCCAAGAGGTTACTGGTAACAAAATTTTTATCGTATTGATCAAACACTATACATAGCACACTATCTTTCAGGTGGTAGTGACAGCTGTTACATTTCATTTACCTGCCACGCCCATGCTGTGAACATCCCTGACACAAAAAAACCATTTAAACTTCAGTTTGTGATGATAAAATTCCGACTCTAAGTAGTCATCATTGTAACTTCATAGTTTTAACAGGTTATTCTATGTTTTTTACACCTGGTTGGTCTACAATGTTATTTCTTTGTGTCTAATGAACATTTCCTTCTTCTAGCCTGAAAGCAAGACCGTCTACACTGGCCAGCTCACATTTTTTCATACATTTTTTTTGTAGATAATGATAGTAGCCTGCCTTCCAGGCTTACTCTCTTGCAGTTCTACATAAAGCTGATGCCATTCCAACCAAGTCTACAGTCAACCTTCACTCCCATGGTCTTATTGGTCTACCGTTCCATCACAACCTTCAGCATAATCAAAATATTTGTGCGTCATCTCATAACCACTTCTCTCTGCAGATATTACATGTTTGCAGTCCAATTGAAGTGGAAATGCAATAACCCTGTGCAATTTGATAAGCCGGACCCTCTGCAGTAAAAACACACATCAATATGAATAATGTAAGAAGGACGGGGTTATAATTGAATGGCCTGTCAATAACAATACAGATTTCACCTAAGGGGATCGGAAAACCATACTGCTGCAAATGACACTATAAAACTTTTACCATCAAATTCGATTTGGAGATTACCTCCTTGCATATCAGATATTAAGCGACCTCTGAACCGATAATCTTTTCAGCTTTCCAAAATACCAGATTATATACAACACGCATTTGAATCAGTGTCTGTATGAGAAGATTACCAGCGTATACACTACAATAGCAGATCTTACTTAGATGTAACATAAAGGACTACAGAAGCTACTATTTACATATCATATGCATGTTCAGCACATTTTTGTGCAATGTATTTAAATTTGCTCTAGAAAGTTCCTTTAGTTTTGTTAAATACAGCACATGAAGGATGATGTTCTAAACTGAAAGAGGGAATAAAGGATCTAGGTATGGCTCATCACTCAAGCTGGTACACTTTTTACCCAGACAGAGGGAAAGGACATGCTGATATACCGTTCAGTTGTGGACAACGACACTGAGTCTGGTAAATTCAATACACCATAGACATCTCAACAGAGTTATTTCTCCTTTTTGTCTGAGTGGGAGTGTCTGCCCAGTGGGCTGAAAACACGAGTGTCCCAGATCCTGCGATAAAGTCGGACACCAAGATTGTCACAACAATACCCACAATCCATCACTGTCGGCCCTTCTGTACCAGCTCGGAAGTAATACGGGTTCTACCATTTACAGTCTTCGTGTCAACAACATTTCTGAGCAGAAGACAAGACCTATCAAGTATTCAGGTTATAGGAATGGGTTCAGTCGCATTACCCGATTAATATGGAGGGAAACAGGATTGTGACTTCCACGCATCCTGTTCGTTCAATCAAAATTCTTTATCTGCGAGATCTTCCGTAAACAAAATAACTCAGGCATACCTGGGCAATAACCTGTCTCTTGGAACAGCAAGCGACAAAATTGCATGGTTTCATCTACAACTCGCGTCATAACATTTTATCAACATATTCGCAGGCTGAAGTAGCTGTTCGGATGGATATTGCATATGGGGTTAGACAACGGAGAAGATTAAAAGTTCTCTTACTTCAAGACTTACGTGTTTCGGTCTATAAAATCATAAGATTACATAGTACATGGCCTTCAAAAACTTAACAACATTTCATAATTGTAGTGGATTTATTCCAATCTGCGTAATCAAAATCTGTATCATATTTAGTCATAAAACTATCCCTTATTATATAGATCAAGCATATCATCATCTGTACCTGTGGGATCGAGCAGGTATCACCGTACAATGCATTATGCTACTGGATACATGGTATTAGTACTATTACAACAACCTGATAACTATGGTAAAACCTGCAGTGGTCCTAATTGTAGAGATAGGTGTGGTTTGCTCGCTGAGATAGCGAGTAATTGGAACCGTGTGGCCAGCAATTATCCCTGGTAACTACCAGTACTACGCTGCAGGTCTTTTTTTCCTACATGTCAATAGGAAAGCCCCTGGTGCAATGACCGACAATTATCCACAGTTTCTGGAGCCCCAAGGCGTGTTAAAACATTTAAATCCACAGCATAATGAAGCTTGGATATCAGACTGTTTCTAGGGCCAACATGACTCTCCAAGCAGATCCTACAGTAGCATAAGATAGTATCAAAAGCTGTCAGAGGAGTGAAGCCTTGGAGTGTGTTTGGCTACCGTGGCTGATGACTCCCTTTGGCCAGCTATACTTCTTAGCCAGCTTTGATACTGTCTGATATCATCTTATGCCACTGGTAAATCTGCCTGGAGATTAGGCCAACGTTCCCCCAAGACACTTCATGATAGATATAAGAGATCAGGACATGAGGCTTCCTTATCCAAGGGGATGATCCTGTAGTGCAGCATGTCTGGCATCCAGACGAAGATCCTGTTCAATGTTCAAACTATATTGACATCGCACACATCTAACAGGTGGTACTGATATCACAGTATTGTCTGCATACGACACCAATCAAGTACAAAAATAGGTCATTACTGAAAGAAAATATCAAACTAGGATATTCTGTGAGAGCTGGCATTACATTTATTCACTTCATCTAAATGTAATTCATGTATTTTTCGTCATACTGAAAGTCTCTCTAAATCTAGATAACTGATGCGTGTTTAATATTTGTATAAATCATAAATGCTGCATAAAAATCCAATTGATGGTGTAATAAAAAGTCCCAATCATAATATTCAGAGTACCACTGAAGGTCTTGATATACTTTCTGTCTCCCACAGTATGTGATTCAGAATGCGGAGCTTGTCTTCTTTTGGCTAGTCAACTTGTAAGTTGCTCATATCTAACCTGTCCTACAAAGTACAATCTCTTTTTTTTTCCAATTGCAGGTGGGCACTTTGAGCCCTGTATTCCCCGAACACCACTGGCTTAAGGAGGACATCAAGTATGCATAGACTACTCACACCATAACGTGAGGCAGTGGATCAATCCTCGATACCTTCGTCTCAACGACTAAGTGAAGCTATTTGCGTCTGTCTGGCGGAGAACATTGCACTTTAGAAGACCACTCTCGCACTTGAGCCTGGGAAAGCACTTCATTAACCCTCTCCCCTTTCTCACCGGCATAGATCACTGTCCGCAGCCCAATCAGCGCCCCCCCTCTCCCCACACCCTTAACATCTATCACCTCCACTTCTCCGTCCAATTCAGCCCTGCGGAAAATTTCAGCGCACGTCATGGCCATTAGATGTGTGCGCGACCTGTTCTGAACCGACGCTCTCGCTAAAAATGGCTGCCACGAAAACCAAAGGCGCCCAATTTATTGGGTGGTAAATCACGCCATTATCCCTGCCATTTTGGATCTATTGATTTAACGAGCCTGAAGGCCACAATCATTGATACTGACGTCCTTAATGTCGGGCTTAAAAGTGACATGATCACGACATATATCGCACATAATCTCTGCAGCTGGGCCTCAACTTTTGTTCAAGAATATAGACAGAAACTTACAATAATTTTTTCCATGCACATGACAAATTTTTCTGCACATCGCAGGGCTTGAAATACCTACCTGCAACCCACAGAGAAAGCTTCTGGATGGCAGAAAAAGTAAATACAACTTGTCTAGCTAGAGAAGCTCGAAATAGTGAATCACATATTGCAAGAAACAGCATCTTAAGCCATACACTGATATAAGAAAGAGTGCTGCCATTCCTTATGCCAGTCCTCCTGTGATGGAAAACCCTCTGTGGAGCTGGCGGCCACAAAAGCTGATACAATTGGGTGACAGCTGGTGGGACACCTTTCAAGCCTGTATTATGGACGAGGTAATGTATGCTGCATTCAGCCAACTGACCTGGATCAAACCCTGGCAACATTTGTTTGGCCCCTGTATCCAATGCTGTTGCCAGCCATACGTCAGAGATTTGTTATTTTGTGCTACATGACGGTACGCTGCTTGAGGAGGCTTACGCATGTAATACCGTACAGCTGAACACCAGAAATAACAGGCCAGTGTTACACAATTTTAACTGGAAAAAACCTATGTTAAAATTTTCACTGTAAAACTGCAATCTTACTAGCCTCACTACTATAATTTGATTATTACTTATGCCAAAAATACCAACCCAGACAAAATCGTTTCAATAACAGATGTTTGCTTAGTAGATTATATCAGTGCTCGTAGTAACACTAACATGACAATACAGGTACTCAACATGGTGTAGCCTGGATCAAAGACAGCTGCTATCTAAATATTTGTGGATCTGGTTTTCAGACCAGGGAGTTTAGGACTAAGCTTCCTTCCTCCTGAGGTCCAAGAACAACATTATTGTGCCAGGCCTGAGCCAATTTACCATGTGGTCTACAGTCCCCACACCTGTTAGATTATTACCTTCTTACTAGGTTAAGTCAATATCACACATGTGCTTAGCTTCCCAGTTTTTCTTGTGATGCACTGAGCCATAAACACGTCCAGTTTCCCATGTAAATCACCCTCTAGGACCCTCCCTTGTGAGTTTTCCATCCCCATCTCTTTTCTCCTGCCAGATATCATGCCAACAATTGGGAGTGGAAAGCCATTAACGTCTGCGACTCTTACCAATGCATGAAAAATACATGAATTGCTTTTGGATGAAGTCATTGTATGTATGATGTGGCGGTGCCTGCTGACAAAGGGACTTGGGGGAGCGCAGGAATCAAGAAAACATTGAAGATCTACCCTTTAGCTCGCGAATTCCAAAGGAGGCAGTCATTGTCTGGTGCGACATGAATTGTTTGGCAGCGTCGCAAATCGGAGGTAGGTTGGACATGGGAGAATAGCTTCAGAATATATGAGGGAAGGAAAGCTGAACCAACACAATGACATTCAAGGAGAGAAACTAGCCTTCGTTGGCCTGTAACAAAGATCAAAGCTAAGCTATTCTGACATCAATCCACCCAGGACATGTCCGATACTTGTTACTAAAAGGGCTATTACTCTCTGCTGTGAATTGCTGGGCACAAGCCAAATATTCTCATAAGACCATCTGACTGTAGGCCATAAACAGAAGATATGATGCAGTTTCACCGACACACTTTAAAAAGCATTACACACCAACCGTTTCAACATTCGTGTTCAGTAGCATTTCACGCAGACAGAAATGATTGGTAACAGACACACAGGCTGATGCATTTACATCAATCAATGTAATAAAAAAAACTTTACCTTGCATGACCTGCCTATGGTAGAAACAGTAGAAGATTACTTGCTACCTAGAAAGGAAAGTGAAATGTTCCAGACAATTAACCCTCTGCTATATGCTATATACCTGGAACCTTGCAGACCTTATTAACACATCAATCACGGACAACAGTATGGGTTTAGGGCTTCTACACCTACTTCTTTCCCAGTTTAAACCTAAAATTTCTGAGCATTTTAAACTTAAAGTAGAACACCCATACTGGTGTACTGGACAAGAGTAGAGGTGACCTGGCATGCCTGGCTGCATGAGTAAGCTATAGCAAAGCCGCATTGCACTACCAGCTAACGAAAAAGCGCCATGCTTCGTCCTCAATCTGAGGTCACCCGTTTTACATGTACCTACTTTAAGTTCAGAATGCTCAGACATTCAGGTTTTAACTGATAAAAGAAATAACTCGATGTGCCAATAAAACTAAAAGGTAAACCTGACTGGTATACCGACAGCAATTTCTCTGTCATTAACGGACACTATGCATGACTAAGGGTTAGTAGGCTGTGGTTGCCCCTTTTGTGTACCTCCATGACAAATTTGGTCCACGTTGTCTGTACCTATACATCAATGACAAGTTTGTCTCACAAGGGGGACAAGATGGCAATGAATGAGGCCAGGCTACCGCTTCAAAGCCAAGGGCACAAAGGTACACTTGACTGTTGAGCCAGGCATTGAACAGGGGAATCAACATGACCCCCGAGGTTTGCCCATTCTGCTGCAGCCATGCAGGCGGGATCTTATTTACGTTTGTCAAACCTGTCACAGGTAAATCATTGTTCTACCTCGCCTGCCTGTCGCGCCATCAAGATCACCTGAAGTATGGGCTCCCATTTCACTCTTCCTTATTCTCTCAAGGAAAGCCTTCAACACTACAACATTCAGACTTGGTCTTTTTTTTTCAAGGTCATGTTGGGATAAATTACACGTATCACATCAAGTTGATAAAATACTAATCTCCATGCAGATCCACGGTGGCATAATGTAGTATAAAACCCACCGTAGGTGCACGTTTGACTCCCTTTGGTCGGCTATACTGCTTGGCCAGCTTTGATACTATCTTATGGTGTCTTTTGACACCTGTTCCGCCATACCCTCCAGTGTGAAGAATCCTAGTAAATAAATGGCACCGTAGGATCTGCTTGGAGATTAATAAAATACTACAAAATTTTTATTATCTGGTTTATGACAATTTTTTCTGCATCGCTTGAGTGCAAACTTACTGAACTTAATGTTGGGGAGGCTGGCTTTTTCACCTGAGAATGTGATATATTAACTAAAAATCTTGAGCATTCAAGGAACCATTAGCACTTAACCCTGAGACCTCCTGTACCAGCCTTCTTACCACTTGACCTTAAGGACTGTTTGTGAAAAGCGATGGAAGAATTGTCCAGCTCAGTTACTCCGTATCCTTTTGAGAGAGGTCTCAACTTTTCAACATCAACCTTGTCCCAAAGCCTAGCCTGCATCCTGGGACTGGTGCAAGGATTGAGGTCATAGGACCACTTCCCATTTAAGGCCAGGAAGTATAAACACAGTAGGTCTTCCATATACAAGTCTTGAATATCAATGCTGGTGGTTATATGTTCTAAATAACTTTCCCAGGCATATTACAAGGGTCAGGGCATATGAAAGATGTGTTTAACAGGCATTTACAGGCAGCTTTGACTCCTTGGCCACCTCTGGACCCTCCTTTATACTACAGCAGTGCAAGTCGTCAGACACTGGGACCTTTACAACAGGGTGATTGACAGGAGGTACATACTTTCAAGTTGTACTGGATCATCGTGACAGAGCCTGCTTTCATCTCCTGCCTAACAGCTGGTGCAGGATCCCTCCCAACAGTGAGATCTGAACACACAACAAGCCTCATCCCAGGAGACAGCAATTGCTTCTGTGCAGTGACCACCTGCCACACCCATTTTTGTGCAGGCCTGCAACCCTAACAAAGAAACACTCTGTGGTATCATTATTATAGACCTCCGTATTTCATAGCCCATTTAACAGGAAAATAGACAACATATATAGAGTATAGATTAGTACTTCACTAAAGAGATCTATATCATAAACTTATAAAGGTCAACAATTTCAATCCCTGTAGAAGATCTGCAATGTAGTGTTTTCTTGGTTTACACAATGTTCAGAAATACATGTCTCTGAGGTCTTCTGTCAGTGCCAGTTAATAGACCATGCTACATTTCTATTTTAAACCAGTCGCTTTAACGTCAGGACACATTTCATTTAGTCTAGTGAAACAGTAACCACCACATATACATCCTCTAAGCTGCCAAAAAAAGTCAGCATTCACATGTCAGGGGGTGAAGGTCACCCATCAGCAACAGACGCACATTCCAGGCCCAAGTTTAAGTTTAAACCATTGACTGAGGCCCCCAGAGTCAGAGCAGTTGCTACATGTCAGGGAGAGCGTAGTGTTGGAGTAACCCTGGGCTGACAGACAGGGTTTGGCCACAGCAGTTCAGGGGGTCAGGCCCGGCATGTTTGGCATACTTCTGCTGCAGCCTCTTGGACTGACACCTTCCCTATCACCTTAGGTTACAAGTCTACATCTGCTACTGAACATTCTGCTACAGGGCAACAATTTGTCCAGAAAAAACAACTCTATCTCAAGAATTTATGTGGGAGGAAGTGAATAAGAGATTGTGCTAACAAAACTGACTTCTACCCATTTTAATGAGGACAGATAACATTTTAATCTGCTCTGTGCTAATTGCAGTATCTTAAGGTTGGATTAATTTAAAGCCACACTTGATTAATCGTACAGTACACTACTGGTAACATGGGAAAACATTGGATTGGCTCTATTTGTCCCAGTTGGTCTCAACGACTACATACACCTGTCTGCTACTGTTCCCTGCATGCTACCACCCTGCTAGGCTGTCAACACAAGCAAGCACAGCTAACAAGCCCAGCATGTCCTTTACAAAATCCCGGCCGCAGAACACACCTGCACGTTTTAAACAGATTACCCCGCTGCCCTAACACATTAGCAGAATTAGCCATCATGATTGGACCACAGGTGCAGCGAGTGTGACAACACAACAATACCCGAAGACATCGGGTGATTCAGGGATATACAAGATGACTGTAATTCCCTTTAGACCTGTGTGTAATTACTGTAAAGTGTACTTCTGAGCCATTTCCAATACAGGAAACACAAAAATAGCTCCATGACTAACACAGGTAGATACTGCCTATATCAGGATATCAAAACCACACAGGTATCATGGTGCCACGCCCAGACTGGGTATCTTCCTGCTTATCAACATGACATGTGTAAATTTGTGGGGTTCTAGCCAGGATTTCATTTTAGCGTAGTGGGAATGGCATGGTAGCAAAGCGACCATTCAGGAGATTGGTGTGGAAGGGGGGTCTTGGCCCTTCCACGGTGAGATTTTGAAAATGTAGAGTTAAAAGTTGGCACTCTGTTAACATTACATGTAATTAGAAGGGGCATATAATCATTTTCATTGTTCAGACATTGATTAGACATTGTTGAACAAGCAAATGATAGCAAAGCACCACTACACTAGTTTAAAATTAGCGTAGTGGCCCTTATTTTAGCATAGTGGTCACAAATTATAGCGTAGTTTGCCCACTATGCTTAAGTGCACTAGCTAGAACCCTGATTTGGGTGAGTCCAATTTTCGTGTTGGAAATTACAGTACTTTTCCAGAACATGACATGTGTCGCGCAATGTAGGGATCAACCTCTACATTCAGACTTTTCCCTTGGCAGTCTAAAGAACCTTAATTTCTAGTGCTCCGTTGTGTATTTGGGTTACGTGGAGCTCAAAAGAAGTCCACAAAAGCACTAAGGCAAAGGGATGATGTCATCTACCAGTAATATCTACACAGCATTGTGATCTGAATAATCATACATAAGCCTATAAATAGTATAATTAGAGCTTTTTCAACAGAGTTCTTTATCGTTGTGTATGGTTGCTACCATCACATATAGAACAGGATGAAACATGAAGTAGTAGTCCACAGCTCCAGACATAATACACACCATACAGTTAATGATTAAGCTAAGAACACACAGAAGTGAAAGGATACATCTTAATGAGACCGGAGCGGGTCCCGATCGCCAGGAGTTTCATCTCGGGGTCAAAGGCCACAGCGCTGGGACGATGCGGAAACCCATGTTCAACGGTCTGAAAAGAAAAAAA